>NC_056748.1:162697986-162997986 GCF_019279795.1 Protopterus annectens
GTCTTTTGTGATGCATGTCGATCGGAGTTTGGTCAGTCATTAATTTGGTAAAAGATCACGTTACACTACAGGGGTGTCTAGATACCCTTTACTCTTGGAGAGCGTAAGTAAGAATATGGGGTTTAATACTAGTAAATCTAAAGTATTGTGCTTTCATTATAATAATCCATGCTTTCAATATACTGTAGGTCTTCTATTAAGTAATGAGAACAGGTTAGGAATTTAGGATTAATAGCAGATAACCAGTTAAGTTATGATGACAGTCTTGTTTGTCACTTAGATGTGCTCTGCAGTTTAGTGACATTTTGCTCAAGTATTTCAAGTCATCCTGAGAGAATTTTAATTCCTCTTTGTAAGCTTGTATTAAGACCTTACAGATGGAGCTGCTTGTGTTTATAATTGCTCTCTGTTAACCAAGTGGGAAAACATTCAGGAATATTATACTTGAGACATATGGATTTAAACATCTAAATTATAGGAGCCTGGGAAATTACAAACCTGGGAAAGCAAATTTTTCATCAAGGGGCTAGAAGATTATGGAATGAATTTTCACTAGAAATAGTTATAGTCTTTATAAATTGAAGGCTGATTTCGATAAATGGTGTGTTGACAGGGTCTATGGAGGTCTTGATAGCTGACAAGCTCATTAAAGTTTGTGACATATTGAACATTGGGAAGTCTGTCTGGTCCCTTCTATCCTTTCACAACCATAGTCATCAAACTCATTTATTCATTTGTTTTGTTTGTTTGTTTTATTTATTTGTTTTATTTTGTTTTATTTAATTACTTCCTTCCTTCTTAACTTCTAGGACTGGATAAATGAACTGGTCCTACACACAAGACTGTTTTCAGTCACAACACCAGCCAGATGGCAACAGCAAAGATGCAATAGTATATCTACAACAAATTATATAAACTATATACATATAATTATTAGCTCAGCATTTCTCTTACCCTAAAATAGTATAAATTGCTTAAATATTTTTAACAGTAAGAAATACATTCAGTGAGAAACCGAGTAGAAAAGAGAATTAATGCTGAATGTTCATATTAATCACTGCTGCATAGGTTATATCCTGCAAGGGTGTAACAAACTGCCAGTTTCCAAAGCTTTAGGGCAACCTCCACACCCTCAGACTGTTAGGCAGCTTGAGCTGAGCTACAGAAAAAGACAGGTTTGAGTGCAAAGCCCTTTAGAGCTTTCCTTTATCCAAAGGGAGCACTCCTCTGCAGATTCTCAAGGATAGACCGTTGGCTTGTGCTGTTCCATTGCTGGGGGGTTAGGTTCCTGTGGAGAAAAATACTTCCACGTTTTATATGTATTCCTTAAACCTACTTTCCCAATTAACAAAGTTGTTTTTTTGTCTAGGAGTTTTGTGTATTAATGTACTGTCTCAAGACTTAACTGTACTTTTAAATGGGAACGTAGTTTTTTTATAGGTTCATAGGAAGGTACTAGGCTGTCTGCCTGAGGGCATTTATAAGCCTAGCCAGTGTATGTCAGCTTTTGCCACCCCATTGATTAATTAACTGAGCCTCTGTCACGAAGAGTCAATGAATTGATCCCAGGGGTGTATTTTCTGTTACCCATCCACTCGTCAAGGTTTCTCTTGACGAGTGTTAGTGAGGGGCTCTGTCTGATGTAATTTGGAATTTTGCTCCAAAGCATGGGGAGTCTCTGTGACAGGAAACTATCCCTCCAGCATGTTCTATTTATCGTTGTGGCGAGGTTTAGCTCACTAGAGTGAGTGGCTCACAGTGACTTGGATTTCTTTAGGTGGAGCGTGTCCATCAATTCTGAGTTGGACATGGCTTTGTAAGTCAGGCAGAGATCACCACTGAGTACAGCTGGAGTTTTTCCAGTCGGGCTGCATAGGACATATGTTTAAGGCCAGTAATCCTGTTGGTGAGGTACTTTTGTAGTCTTTCCAACTGTTGGAAGTGTCTTGTGAGGTACATCCCAAATGGGGCATTGTACTCTATGATGGGTCTGATGAGTGAAGAGTAGAGGGGCACTATAACCTCTTCATTTCTAGATGCGAACCCTTTAGTAATTAGATGGGCTACATAGGAGGCTTTCCTAACTACTTTGGCAATATGATTGTCAAAGGAGAGATTACTATCTACCTGGGTCCCCAGATCTCTTATTACCCCTTCTGTATTAAGGGGGCTGCCAACTATGTGGTAATTCATGGGTGTTTTGTTTTTCCCAAACGGGATGACTATGCATTTTTTGGCATTTAGCTTGAGACCATGACTTTGACACCAGGTGTCCGTTTCAGTAAGGCCTTTTTGGAGAATGTCCGTGTCAACCGGAAAGTCAATTATGGCTCCCAGTTTGCAGTCATCGGCGAACTTCGTTAGCCATAGTCATCCTGTGTTTGCTTGTACTTCTGAGAAGTATATGCCGAACAGTAGGGGTCCCAGGACCGAGCCTTGTGGGACACCACTTGTGACTGGTTTAGAGTCAGACCTGGAGCCCGCTATTCTTACCGTGTGAGTTCTGTTTTTAAGCCAGTTGGCAACCCATCTCATGTCGTAGGGGTTTATATTCAGGCTGGTGAGTTTTTCTCTAATTTCTGAGTGGGGAATGGTGTTAAAAGCCTTGGCGTGGTCAAAGTAGGCTGTGTGAACTACCTTCCCCTCATCTATGGCCTTGGTGACTGTCTCAAAGAAGTCAACCAGGTTTAGTAGGCATGATCTGCCCTCAACAAAGCCGAACTGGGTCGGGTCAAGTGTTTGGAGGTTTCCAATGTCTTTGTTAATGAGCTCCATGATGAAGCGCTCCATAGCCTTGCAGACCAGGCTAGTCAGGCTTATGGGGCGATAGTTACCAGGGTCAGTTGTGTCACCTTCTTTGTGGAGCAGAATAACCTTTGCTGTGTGCCATTCTTTGGGCACATAGCCTGTGGAGAGGCTGAGGTTGAACAGTGTGTTTAGGTGGGTGGTTAGTTTGTTCTGTAGTTCGTGCAAGATGCAGCCTGGGACACCATCTGGCCCCATTGACACTGTGCTTTTGGCCTTTGAAAGGGCTTTCACCTGTGCATCTGTGATTTCTGGGACACTACACTTTTCCGGTATTGTTGTGGGCCCTTTTGGGGGTGAGATGGGGGTGAAGTTTGCACTAAATCTATCTGCCAGGATGTTGGCAAGATCAGTGGGTTCAGTATATTTTGTGCTATTTTGCACTAGCTCAGAGCATATCTGCGAGTTGCCACTTAGATTCTTCACATAGCTAAAGAAGGCTTTGTGGTTATCTTTCGAATCCTTGGCTATTTTTCTTTCGAAGTTAGCCTTGGAGGATTTTATGAGGGACCTTAGTTTCTTACTGATATTGATCAGGGGTATCTTTCCTTTTTGGGATTTGCTTTTTTTCTGATCTAGTTTCCTCCTCCTATTGTATAGCCTGTTTATGGCAGGGGTCCACCAGACTAGTTTCCTTCTCTTAGGGGAGTGAGTCTTGGTTTTGCTAGGGATGGCACGATCCATGCATCCTTGTAGGTGCTCATAGAGTGCATTTGTAAAGGTTCCTGCAACTTGAACACTGTTATCCTTTAGCGTGGAGGATGTGAAATTTACCATCTCTGTCTTAAGTAAGGTGAAGTTTGCTATAGAAAAGTTTTTCACTGTGTTTTCCTTGGTTGGAGGTGGTGGTGTGGTGTGGACATCCAGAGTGATTAGTTTATGGCCTGATCTAACCAGTGACGGGTTGACCTCCGGTATGGAACACCTGCCGTCCATGTTGGTGATGACCAGGTCCAATATGTTTTCACCTCTGGTAGGGAAGTTTTCCAGCTGATCCAGGGCATTTGAGTTGATAAATTCCAGGAAGTGCTGGACCTTGGAGTTTGTACTTGAGTAGTTTTCCCAGTTAATGGTAGGGCAATTGAAATCGCCTAGTATCAGGGTCTTCGGTAGGACCTTCATGTTTTCCATTGTCTCCAGAAAGGCGAAGAGGTGGTCCTGGGTCATGGAGGGTGATCTGTAGCAGGCCACAAATTGCATTGCAGATTTGTCTGATGTTAGTTGCACATGGATGATCTCGGAGGTATCATGCTGCGCCACTAACCTGGAGGTGTGTAGGTATCCTTGATGAAGATGGATACACCCCCTCCTTTTGTGTTTTGGTCCATGTTCTGTGGCCGAAATGTGTGGTATGAGTTGTAGCCCGGTAGTGCTGGGGTGCTCTCTGGAGCCTTGAACTATGTTTCAGTTACTGCACAGATGTCGACGTTCTCCATACTGAGGAGTGCTTCGAGCATATGCATTTTGAGATTTAAACTCCTGGCGTTGAGTAGCATAACCCTCATTTTTTTATTTGTGCTGTTTACGGAGGTGGGTTTGACTTTTGAGCCTTGCCTAAAAAAGACACTATGGGGGCAGCAGGAGCCTTGGCCAGTATTCGAAAGCTTAGGGGTGACAGGTGCAAGCCGTCTCTTGTGAAGCATCGAGGCCTGTCGAGCATGTCATCCCAGGCTGACGGACTCTGGATCCCCTTTGAATGACACCAGAAGCTTAGCCAGTTGTTGAAATTGATCATTTTTTCTTTATACTGCAGTATCATTCTTGGTGAGGACAGGATGCTACTTAGGGTCAGGGTCATACCCGCCTGGGCTACATGATCAGAGAGCTCTTCCATGTCTCTTTTCATGTAGTCCAGGGAGGTACGTCTGTGGTCATTCACACCAGCATGAAAAATGACAGAGTCATATTTGTACTTTTTTCTGGAGTGACCTGAGTGCTTGTGTTATGTGTCGGATTCTGGCTCCCGACAAGCAGCTAACAGTAACCTTCTTCTTGTCCAGCTTAGTGAGTGGGACATCAGTGTGCCTGACTATAGAGTCACCTATTACTAGTGTGTTAGGTATGTTATTTCGCCTTAAGGGCTGTGATTGCATGGCACACTGATTTTGTGTTTTATGTGTTGTTTTGTTTGTGACGGGAGGTGCAGGTTTTTTGGGTGTCTGCTTTGGAGGTCTGTGATGCTTTTGCAGGTTTTTAATTAGAGCCTCCGAGTTTGATTTTGTGTATTTATGTGTATTTTTTGCCAGTGCTGGTTTACTATGTCTATGTGAGGCTGGAGGTGTGGTGCAAGTGTTAACCTTCTCCTCATGACTGCCTGTTCCAGTCTTGGGTGGTGAGAGCTTAGCATCTCTCGCATATGTTAATGTTTTGTGGTAGGAGGAGAGGGTTGTCTGTGTACATGAGGCAGTTGTAACATTGCCTCAGGATACCCAGGTTCACCAGCTGGACTGGAGAGTATACCTGAAATTGCCCTTTGGTCATGCCTGAATAGTAGGTTGAACTGCTTAGTCGCTTGGTTGGTGAGGGGTGAATAATGAGCCTTGCCCTACTGGGCAATCAAGTGTCAGGGTATATTAGTGCTTGCTATTAGGTCTGAGCAAGTGCTGGACTGTAGGATGCTTTTTAAGTGCTTAGGTTGAGAGTTAAACTACTTTCAAAGGAAGAACTGAAGAGGAGACTTGGCGGAGCCAGGATAAATTTAGACCTAGCTAACCGCCGCTGCCCAAACATGCAAAACCGTGCAAACTCTGTTTTTACAGCAGGGAAATGTAAGAGATAGAAGTTAGCCCAAATTGGCCCACAAACTCCTAACTTCTGGGCTGGAACCACTCCTCCAGGGACAGATGGCTGCTCAAAGCTCCCTCTCTCACAGGTGAACAGAGAAACCTCCCTCTATCCAAGTAAGGTATGGGCAGCTCAGAAAATTGTAACACTGCCCTGAATTCAGCTCTAGCCTGAAAACTGGACTATACTAGCTTAGAAAGGTGGAAAACGAGGAAAAATTTTTTTAGAAAAGATAAGGCAAAAACAGTAAAAAATACACTTAAAACAGCTTTAAACGACTACAAACAGTAAAAAAATACACTTAAAACAGCTTTAGATGACTACAAGCAATCAGAAAAGACTTTTAAACAAATTACCCAATTAACCAGTAAAAAAAATCTCAAAACTGAGCCCTGTTTCTGTAGTCTTCAATCAGACAAGTTCTAACTGCACACTTCTGCCACTGTGGTGCAGGAGAACCTTCTCCAAAAAAGAAGGCCTGGATTAGTGCTCATGTTATACAAACAAAGCTAGATTCAGCAGGCCTAGATCTAGTCTATTCTACAAAAAACAAGGCGCACTAATTTCAGTAAGAAACAGTTCAAATATGCAGGCACTATAAGCCTTTAACCAGAAATTCCCAGCTCAGAAGGGCAGAGTCCAGCCTCTCCTCCCACAAGAGTGCAGACCACAAACCTTCTTAATGTGAAATAGCTGGCCTGAAGCCCAAGTGCTTAAACCAGAACTAATACACTTTTAGAATGACAGGAACTGAGCCTTCAGTCAGCAGTTCCCAACTTAGAAGGATGTAAGCTACCTGTCCTGCCACAACAGTGCAGACCACAAACCTTCTTGATATAAAACAACTGGTCTGAAGCCCAAGTGCTTAAACCGCAAGGCTTAGAATGATAGCTACACTTTACTCAGGTTACTACCAAGCAGTAATAATTACAATTGAATACTTTTAAGAAGGCCTGGATTAGTGCTCAAGTTATGCAAACAAAGCTAGATTCAGCAGGCCTGGATGTAGTCTGTGCTACAGCAAGCAAGGCGCACCAATTTCAGTAAGAAACAGTTAAAATATGCAGGCACTATAAGCTTTTAACCAGAAATTCACAGCTCGGAAGGCAGAGTCCAGCCTCTTCTCCTGCGAGAGTGCAGACCATAAACCTTCTTGATGTAAAATAACTGGCTTGAAGCCCAAGTGCTTAAACTAGAACTAATACACTTTTAGAATAACAGACACTGAGCCTTCAATCAGCAGTTCCCAACTTAGAAGGATGTAAGCTACCTGTCCTGCCCACAACAGTGCAGACCACAAACCTTCTTAATGTGAAACAACTGGTCTGAAGCCCAAGTGCTTAAACCAAAAGGCTTAGAATGAGTTACACCAAGCAGTAATAAATACAATTGAGTACTTTTAAGATGACGCAAAAGCAAAATAAACACAAATACAGTAAAAGCAGATGAAAAGAGTGAAATTTATTTTTTTTTGAGTGAGCAAATGAGATGGGCCCAGGAGGAGTATCCAAATGCAAACTTACAAGAGGGCAGGCAGTTTCAAAGCCAACAAGATTAACACCAAAACAAAAGCAGGGAGGGTGGGTGGGGAACTGACTGAAAAAACAGAGCCACAACTTCCAGCTTGATAGTATTCAATGCAACACAAATAAATCAATTGAAATGCTGTATTATTTGAAAAAAATGCTGATAAAGATTTACTTAAATTCACTTGTACGTCCAGTTGATTTGATTTCATGTAGGTCTTAGCTGGCCAAAGCTCAGAGTTTAAGCAGAAAATAATCCAAAATGTACCACTTATATAAGGCAGAAATGTTATGTTAGTTTCAAAGTTGTTAAAAGTAGTTGAAAAACGTTTTTTTTTCCCTATGGAGAAACTGTGTATGTGAAGTTGTTCAGTCTCGATGTTCATTCATCACTGATGGGTTCGGAGCTGATCCTCGGCTCCGACACGGCTGACTAGCAAGCTCAAAGTTCTCCAGTAGCTCGAGACCCCCACCTCTTACCCATAATGCACTGCTGGAATTACCTCACGTCTAGTTTGCCATGGCATGGTTTCCAGCTTGACTCGAGATTTTATAGGTTCATAGGTTGGTACTAGGCTATCGGCCCTAGGGCTTATGCAAGCCTAGCCATAACAATTCCCTGGATATTTCTTCCCACAATATTTACTTCTCTGGACCCCTGTCTAGCAGGGCGACTGACATGATCCCCGGGGTGAATTTCCCATCTCCCATCCAATCATCAAGGTTCCTTTTGAAGAGGGCCAATGAGGCGCTCTGCTTGACATGTATGGGCAGTCTATTCCAGAGTCTGTGGAGTCTCTGGGTCAGGAACCTATCCCTCCAGCATGTTTTGTTCATTGTGATGACAAGGTTTAGATCCCTGGAGCGTGTGGCTCTGAGGGATTGGGATTTCTTTAAGTGGAGCATGTCCAACAGCTCAGGGTTTGACATGGCCTTGTATGTTAAGCAGAGATCGCCTGTGAGTAGACGATATGCCACAGAGTATAGCTAGAGTTTTTTTTAGACAGTCAGCATATGGCATCTGCTTTAGGCCTGTGATTCTTTTAGTGAGGTATTTCTGTGGCCTTTCCAGCTATTGCAGATGTCTTGTGAGGTACATACCAAACGGGGCATTATACTCTATAATGGGTCTAATGAGGGATGAGTACAGTGGGACAATGACCTCCTTTTTTCTGGATGAAAAGCCCTTAGTGATGAGGTGTGCCACATAGAAGGATTTCCTGACTGTTGTGGTGATGTGGTTATCGAAAGTGAGACCACTGTCCACCTGTATCCCTAAGTCTCTCATCAAACTTTCGATGTTTAGTGTCCTGCTATCTATGTGGTAATTCATGGGTACATGTTTTTTTCCAAAGGGGATAATTATACGTTTCTTGGCATTAAGCTTGAGCTCATGGCTCTGGCACCAGGCGTCTGTTTCTGTAAGGCCCTTTTGTAGAATATCCACATCATTTGGGGATTCAATAATGGCTCCCAGTTTGCAGTCATCTGCAAACTTTGTTAGCCACAGTCCCTTAGTGTTGGCCTGTACTTCAGAGAAGTAGATGCCAAACAAGAGTGGTCCCAGGACTGAACCCTGAGGTACTCCACTTGTCACTTGTCTGGAGCTGGATTTGGAGTCAGCTACTTTTACAGTCTGGGTTCTGTCAGTAAGCCAGTTGGCAACCCATCGAGTGACACAGGGATTTATGCCCAGCTTAGTAAGTTTATCTATGATTCCAGAGTGGGGGATGGTGTTGAAGGCCTTGGCGAAGTCCAGATAGGCTGTGTGGACCACCTTACCCTTGTCCACAGCTCTGGAGACTGATTCGAAGAAGTCAGTCAGATTCAGGAGACAAGATCGGCCCTTCACAAACCCAAACTGGGTGGGGTCCAGTGTTTGAAGGTTGCCAATGTCTTTGTTTATAAGTTCCATGGTAATGCGTTCCATGCCGTTGCAGATCAGGCTTGTCAGACTGATGGGAGGGTAGTTCCCGGGATCCAAGACAGGTCCTCCCTTGTGAATGGGGATAACTGTAGCTGTGCGCCACTCAGTGGGCATGAATCCTGAGGTGAGGCTATGATTAAACATGACACTTAGGTGAGGTGCCAGTTCATGTAGTACACAGCCTGGGATGTCATCTGGTCCCATGGATGCTGTATTCTTAGCTTTGGAGAGTGCGGTTTCTATCCTGTCCACAGTCTGGGCATTTTTTAAACCCAGACTTTGGATGCTTGTCCTTATCTTCAGACATTACACAACTCAAGCACACTGTTTAACTATGAGCTGTTTTAAACTAAGTAACTCACACAAACACACACACAGCCCAAAAGGGGTGCTAACAACAAAATAATTACAAACAGTAATTGGAGATTAGAGAAATACTTATTGGGAGTTTTTCAACTGTCAGCAGGTTATATTTTTCTTTTGTTATATTCCCTTGTTCTAGTCTTGAAGCAGATGTACTAGATAGTAGGTAGTAGTTTTTTCTGTGTTTATACCCCTTCCTCAGTATTATCTATCCTGCCTTCGGCCTTTTGCCTTAGGATTAGTGATTAGTCAGTAATCCCTTTTGGGACTATAGTTTTGGAATCTCTAATTACTGTTTATAATTATTTAGTTGTTAGTGCCCCTTTTGGGCTCTGTGTGTGTTTGTGTGAGTTACTTAGTTTAAAACAGCTCATAGTTAAACAGTGTGCTTGAGTTGTGTAATGTCTGAAGATAAGGACAAGCATCCAAAGTCTGGGTCTAAAAAATGCCCAGACTGCGGACAGAAAATGTCAGTCACAGATGCCCATGTGCAGTGTGTTTACTGCTTGGGTGAGGTACATCTGCAAGAGTCTTGCAGCATATATCATTCCTTTTCCACTATTGATAGGGGTATCATTAAACACCCCTTTTCTGAGGCATTGTCTGACCAGGATGGAGCCAGTAAATCATCTAAATCTTCTTAGTCTTCCACTGATTCTAGATCAACAAAAGGAAAGAGGTCAGAGAGTGTGGTGACTTCGGCTCCACTGCCCTTGGAGCCAACAGTCTGCTCTTTTTGGACCCGGGACACAGCTTTGGAACCTTGGCCGAAAAACCTCCTTCCATATTGTTCCAGTCGGCTCCATCTGTCTCCTCTTCCAGGTCCTCTGTCAGCTTATCTGATCTGGATTATGGACCGGCTGGTTCAGAAACTCTTAAAGGCACCAGGCCTAGTTAAATTGCTATCGGCTCAGACACAACCATCGGAGCCGAAGACCACTACCTTTGAATTGTCTGCCCCTCCTCCTCCGAGCCATATCGGTCCTTCGGAGCCAGAGGAGGCCGACCTGATGATTGTGGATCCCTCGGAGCCGACACCTGCTCCAGTGTCGTTGGCACCATCTGCTCGGATGTTCTCTGTGCTGACCGAGGACTCTATGAGCTGACACCCTCCACTCTGGTCCGGGGAGGATAGCCGCACTGACTTGTCGGTGCCGACCCATCCTCTCGGGGCCTTGGCTCGGGTGAGCTTGGCTCCTACCTCGGGCTCGGAACCCACGGCTTTGGTGCGGGAGGAGATTGCGGCTCCATCGGAGCCATCAACTCCTCATCGGAGCCGAGGTGCATTCGATGCCATGAGCTGAGTGTAGTCTCCCAAGACTTACTCATCTCAAGGTCTGGACTCTTCTTCCCCTAAAGTGCCTGTGTCTGTTTCTGTTTCCTCCGGTCCTCCGAAGCATAGAGACCGAGAGCCTCAGGTAGCCCCACAGGGCGCTCCCTACTCTTCTGAGACCTCTCCTGAAGTTCCCCCTGAAGAGGGGACGTTATGCAAAAGGAGGCATTTGGACTCCCCCAGGAGTCTATCACATCGGACACTAACCTGGATGAATCAGAAGGGTCCCCCAGATCCCCCTCTGAGGACATTTCCTTTGTGGAGATTCTTGAAGTTCTTAGGCAGAGGGGTGATTGGTAGTCAAAGAGCCCTACTGAGGACAAGTCGGTTCTCCTGAATGCGTTTGGGTCTCAACCTTCCATCTCTTGGGTATCTCCGCCCTACGATGAGCTTATGGATCTGGTGTCTTGTAGGGTGTGGGAGTTTCCAGAATCTATGGAACCTGTTCCTAGGAGGCCTAATAAGTTTATTTCAGCCCCTGTGGATAAGTCCTTTTTGACCAAGGGAGTCCCTGTTGATGCCATGGTGGTGGTGGCAGCCACCAAAAAGGAAATGTCTGAGACTTCCTCTTCTATCCATCCTCCTAACAGAGAATCTAGGATCATGAATAGATATGGGAAACGCATGTTCAGTTCAGCGACTTTCTCACTCGGATCACTGAACTACTTGACACATTTTACCAGACTGCAGAGAGATCTCCTTAAGGAGTTGGGAGATACTCTTCAGGGTGCTGTAGTTTCAAGTGTATCCAATAAGATTGTCCATCAGCTCTCTACCTTCAATTCGATAGTCAACTCCTCCATGCGTCTCGAGTTATACGCAGCTGATGATTCAAGTAGAGCCGCAGGTACAGGAATCGCTCTCCGTAGGCATGCCTGGATGCGACTCTGTTCCTTTGCGGAACCCTTCAAGTCTTCTTTTACTAATACCCCATTTGACGGCTCATCTTTGTTTGGGCCAAAGGTGAAGGAGACTTTGACCAGGTGTGAGCAAGAAGGAAAGACTCTGCCGTCGGAGTCCGTTTTTCCACCCCCACTCGACCCTTTCCCAAAGGTCAGAAGGGAGGAAAGATGTGGTTCCGGAAAGCCCAAGGAGCCTTTCAAAACACATATGGAGAGCCCCCTTCTGGAGGCAGAGGAGGGGGTTTCAATGGAAGATGCCACCCTCGCGGCAGAGGGGGTCTGCAACACCAGGGTGACAGAGATCACTTCTCTGGTCAGTCCTACCAGCGCTCCTGAAGGGAGGCCCGGCTGTCCTACTCTGGAGGCTGTCGTGGGTCGCTTATCTTTGTACCCCAAAGCCTTGCTAAATATAACAAATGGCAGTTGGGTACAAAGTATTATTTCCAGAGGGTACTTCATACCATTCTCCACCCAGCTTCTTCCCGTCAGAAAAATCCCAGATGTTCCACCCAATCACATGGGACAAACAGCAATAGAGGTATGCTGATTGCTGGAAAAAGAGTCATCCTACCAGTCCCAGCAGACCAGACAGGATTTGGAACTTACTCAAGGTTCTTTTTGGTTCCAAAGAAAACAGGGGACTGGAGACCCATTTTGGATCTCAGCAGACTCGACCATTTTGTGAGAAAAGAGAAGTTCTGAACGGTCACACTACAGTCCACACTCCCCTTGTTGGGGAAGGACAATTGGTTGTGCTCGATCGATCTCAAGGATGCGTACTACCACATAAAGATGGCCAGACCATCCAGAGATCACCTGCGTTTCCGGCTGGGAGCCAGTCATTATCAATTCCGTGCTCTGCCCTTTGGTCTCACTGCAGCCCCCAGAGTGTTCACCAAATGCATGGCAGTAGTCACGGCTCACCTGAGGAGTCTGGGATTCCAGGTGTTTCTGCATTTAGACGATTGGCTCCTTACCTCCATCACCAGGCATCAACTTCTTCAAGCGAGAGAGGCTACTCTGACACTCTGCCATCAGCTAGGCATTACAGTCAACTTCGAAAAGTTTGCCTTGTTGCCATCGCAGCATATCATTTTTATAGGGACAAAACTAGATATGTCAACCACCACACTCCGCCTCCCGCCAGAAGGAATCTCTATTCTTCGCCAACACATCATGTCCCTAATATCAAAGAACAGAGCACCAGCAGCAGAGGTATTGAAAGTTTTAGGATTGATGGTGGCAGCTATTCTAGCAATCCTGTTAGCAAGGATGCATATGAGAATCCTTCAATGGCTTCTATTCACGCAATGGTCTTACCAGGAACTTCCAATGAGTCACATGATCCTGATAAATTCCTGCAAGAAGGAGCTTCAGTGGTGGTTGATGTCTCTTCATGTCACAATAGGACATCTTTTCATGCTTGCTCCTCCAGTTGCCACTGTGACCATGGACGCTTCCCTGATTGGGTGGGGGCTATTTCAGGGAAAGACTGCCCAAGGCACATGGACAGATCAAGAATCACATCTGCATATCAATGTCCTGGAGATGAGAGCAGTACTTCTAACATTGCAATACTTTCAGGACTCTCTTCCTGTAGGGACAATTGCAATACAGACAGACAATATGTCAGTGGTCTGGTATCTGAACAAACAAGGCGGGACCAAGTCTTATCCCCTTTACCGAAAAGCCCTCAGAGTATGGCAGTGGGCAATGTCATCCCAGCACTTTCTGTTGGCAATGCACATCCCAGGCAAATCCAACGTAGTAGCGGACAGACAGAGCAGAGCCATCTTGTTGCCTCACTGATGGTCCCTCAAACAAGAGATTGCGGAGAGGATTTTCCGCAAATGGGGCCAGCCTTCCTGTAACCTCTTTGCCAGTCACATCAGCAACAAATGCAGAAGCTATTTTGCCCTAATTCCCATGCCAGGTCATTCCCCAAGGGATGCTCTTGTCCACGATTGGCCCCGGGTCTCCTCTATGCATTTCCACCAATTCCTCTGATATCCAAATTCTTACAGAAAGCAAAGTCGCTGGGACAGACAATCATCCTCATAGCCCCTCATTGGCCTTGGCAGATTTGGTTCCTGTTTTTTTACCATCATATTCTGGAAGATCCATGGATCCTGGACCTAGTTCCGGACTTGTTGACACATCCGTCAGGGGATCTTCACCCATCATTGCAGACACTGAAGCTAACCGCTTGGCTGCTCCAATTCCCCGCATAGCTAGGCTCTGTAATCTTTCCCATGACACTAGCCAGATTTTGTTGGCTTCACACAAACCTTCCAGCAGAAAATTGTATCGTAGTAAGTGGAAGAGATTTTCCATTTGGGCTTCTTCCCACAACATTGACCCTTATCAAGCGCTATTGTCTTCTATCTTACAATTCTTGACAGAAATCTTCAGCGAAGGAGCAGCGCCGGCTACTGTGCGAGTACAATTAGCTGCTGTATCGAATTTCCATCTTGGAATTGATGGTTTGAATATTATGGCTCACCAGTTGTCTAAGGCTTTTCTGAAAGGTTCCTTTCACATAAGCCCTCCAGTGAAGACACCTTATTCCCCCTGGAATTTGCATTGTATGTTATCTCGTATCATTCTTCCTCCCTTTGAGCCTGCATCATCTTGTGAACTAAAATTCTTGTCATGGAAAACTATTTTCTTAGTATCCATCACTTCAGCCCGTAGAGTGTCAGAGCTCCAAGCCCTTTCCATCAAGCCCCCTTACATGGTCTTCCATACTGACAGAGTATCTCTCAGGACAAATCCTTCCTTTCTGCCCAAAGTATGTTCTGAGGTTAACATCAGTCAAGTCATTGAGTTGCCCGTTTTCTTCCCTAATCACACCAACAAATTGGGAGTATATGTTGCATAAACTCAATGTTCATAGGCAACTTAGATTTTATTTGGACAGAACAAAAGACATTAGGAAATCAGATCAGCTCTTTGGGTCCTTTTCTGAGGCCAGGAAAGGTATACCAGTTGCTAAAACAACTCTAAGTGGCTGTCGGATTGCATCACCTATACATATGTTTGTCATAATATGCCCTTGTCTAGTAAGGTAAAGGCTTATTCAGCCAGAGCAGTTTCTACCTCGTCAGTCTTTCAAGCCAAATTGCCTTTGGCTAACATCTGTGCAGCAGCCCCCTGGTCTAAACCTCACACTTATAACTCATTACAAAGTGAATAAGGCCTCCAGGGACAGGGCTTCATTTGGCTCTGCGGTTCTGAAGAGTGTACTTCCGTGAGCCACCCAAGATCAGGGTGCTAGGGACGCTACCCATCAGTGAAGAATGAATGGTGAGATTGAACAACGTCACATAAAGAAGTTATGTACTCACCATAACGTTCCATGTGAGTTGTTCCATCTCGCCTTTATTCTCACGTCAATCCCTCCTTCCCCCTCCTGGCTGGCAGTTGACCTCGAGGCTGTCTTCATCTTGGTTTTTCAATATGTCTTCATTCCTAGGCAGAATAATTATTGTACTATTATATGGTACGCAGCAAACAAGATCTGAGGTAATTCCAACAGTGCGTTATGGGATAAGGGGTGGGGTCTCGAGCTACTGGAGAACTTTGAGGTTGCTAGTCGGCCGTGTCGGAGCCGAGGATCGGCTCCGAATCCATCAGTGAGAATGAAGGCGAGATGGAACAACTCACATGGAACATTATGGTGAGTACATAACTTCTTTTTATTTTACTTTTTCGGGCTTGCAAAGTGTTTTAAAGTGCTTTTTAACTTTTTTTTTTTTTTTTTTGTGAAAAAATTACTTCAGATGTTGTCAGTTTTCATACATTCCTCAACAGTTGTGTTCGGATCTGACTCGGCTGTTATTTTCAGGTTGTGGCCACTAACAAACTCATGAGTTTCTCCCGTACCCGTAATGCTCTGTCCTCTAACATACCCCAGATCTCTTTTACTGCTTTTGCATTTGGATGTGGTCACTTTGAACTCTCAAGTTTAGTGTTCAATATTAGAGATAAGTCATTCTATTATTACTGTTATTTCACTATCTAATCACATTTTTGTGTAGTTTTTATAGTTCCTCTCTTTATACACTTCAGTGTAATTCTTTCTACCATTTTTAGTAAACGTTTTTTCTACATCTATTCCCTTTTACATGCTAGTGTAGTCGTTGATACCATAGTTGGTATCTCCTTTCCCCTTTCCTTTCCGTTTCTATCTTAAAAAAAAAAAAAAAAAAAAGCTTTGTATTATTGTTGTTTTTTCTTATAAAAATGTCTGAAAAACCATCTGAGTTTACAAAAATGCCAGAAATGCAGTTAGTTACTGGTCTCTGATGCTCATGCCTTATGCGTTTACTGGCTAGGCCCTGAGCACCTGCAGAAAGATTGCAGCATTTGTAAATATTTGAATTCTCGGGCCTTTGTGGACCAGCAAAATAAGCTCATTTTGAAGGGCTTGCTTCCTTCCTTCTCAGGGGCTTTATCTGGGGTTCACCCCCCAAAAAACCTGTGTCTAAGGGATAGTCCGAGACCTTTGGATCCATCAGGCCCTTCCACCCCTTCCTGTGATCAACGGTGGAGCCTCCAAGAAAGAAACATTAGAATTTGGATACGAGGACTGCTCCTTCACTGAAGCTGGCGTAAGACATGAAATCGACTTCTGAGGATCATGGATGATCAGATCTGAAGTTTCTACCTAGGACCATATATTCTCCCTTCATTGATCCAGTACCCTCTTGGGTTGCGTCACTATTTTTAGAGTCACGCCGACATTCCAGATCTCCTTCTGGGAACTCGTTGTTTTAGTGTGCATGTTGTCCCTGTGTTCGCGTGGGTTTCCTCCGGGTACTCTGGTTTCCTCCCACATTCCAAAGACATGCATCTGGAGAGTTTCTCCCCGGGCCTCCGCTGAAAACAGGCTCTGTGGAACCTAGTCAGACATTCCCAGTCAACAAATGTTAAATAAAAATAAATAAATAAATATTCCTCCTGAAGACTGACTGAAGCCATTGATTGTGAATAGAGTGATGAGGAAATTTTCTCTTGGCACAGATTCAAATGGGAGTTCTTCTGGCTCCTACACCTGCAGGTTAGGAAACCCTCAATACCTCTACACCTCCAATTTCAACTCCTTCTCCGATCCAGCTACTGGTTTCAGAGCCCTTGGATCTGCGTTTTCTGGGACATTCTGGGTCAGATCTGCAGATCATTGTATCTTTGGCTCCAAGACCTTCTTTGAGTGCACCTGCTCTGTGTGTGTCCCTGTCGGATCTGAGGTGTTGGAATTGACTCTGAAGTTTTTGGAGCCATTTCTGCCCCTCAGAGCTTCGGCATTGGATAACTCTTCTCCAACCTCTGCCTTGGGTGGACTGCCTTTGGGGCAGGAGGAGCTGATGAGGCAGAAGCTTGGCTTCTTGGCTTCTTCGACATCCTTCTTGCCAGGGCATTCCACTTTCTAGGTAGTGGAGAGAATGCTTTTTGCTTCTGCAGGATGGATGGTTCCTCCCCCCTAGGATCTCTCCTCTGAATCCCCTGTGTCTCTGTGCCTTGAGCCTCATTATTGTACTCCATAAGGACAGCGAACCCAAAGTTTCAAGGCTACCTAGGGAGGGTATTACCATTTGTTCTGATACTTCTTAGGAGCACCCCACAGAAGGAGTTCGTAGGAAGTGAAAGTGCAAGAGGAGGCACTTAGACTCCCTTCAGGAGTTGGTCACTGAAGATACTGATTTTGATGAGGAGGAAGGGTCCCCAAGATCAACACCTGTTGACATCTCATTTGGAGACATCCTAGAGATCTTTAAGCAGGGGAGTGGTTGGTCTACCAGTAACCTCTCCCAAGAGGAATCGGAGGAATTCTTTGAGGCTTTTGAGTCTGGCCAGTCTCCCCTCCTGCATAACTCTGCCCACCAATGAGCTTATTGACTTGATCTTTAGGCAAGCTTGGAAGGAACCAGACCCCATTGAGCCTGTCCCCAAGAGACCAGACCAGATTTTGGCTCCACCTCAAGGAAAGAAATATTGGAGCAAGCAAGTTCTGGTAGATGCCATTGTCATTGTGGCAGCCACCAAGAAGGAACTCACTGAACAGAGTTCTACAGTCCCATCACCCTACCAGGGAGTAAAGGGCCTTGGGCAGATTTGGCAAGTGTGCTTATGCTTTAGCAACATTTGCACTCAGATCGCTGAATTATTTGGCACACTTCATTAGATTGCAGAGGGATTTTATTTAAGGAACTCTCCAAATCCCTTGCTGGGACCAGTACTTCCGAGGTGCAGATTTCTATGACCTCTCAGTTGGCTACCCTATAGTCGATTATTAATTCGTCCATGAGGCTCATTTCATGTGCGGCTGAAGGTACCAACTTAAGGGCAATGGGTTCAGGCATGTCTATTAAGCGGCATGCCTGAATGTGTTTGTATGACTTTGCAGAGCCCTTCAAGTCTTCCTTCGTCAGTGTGCCTTTTGACAGAACCTCTTTGTTTGGCCCTAAGGTAAAAGACACACTGCCCAGGTGCAAGCAAATTGGAAAGACCCTCTCTGTAGTAGGAGTACGTTTTTTGACCCCTCAATGAACCTTTTCCAGGAATTAATGAGGAGGTCAGAAAATGTGGTTCAGAAAGTCCCAGGGTCCTTTCCAATGTCCACATGGAGATAGTTCCCCCAGAGGCAGAGGGGGGGGGGACTCAAATGGAAGACTCTCCCCCCATGGCAGAGGAGGCCTGCAAAACCAGGGGCCCAGAGATTCCCTCTCTGACAAGACCCTACCTGGTCTCCTGAATGGAAGCCTGATTGTCCACCTATGGAAGTAATCAGGGGTCATTTATTCCTGCACCAGAGAGCCTGGCTAGACAGTGCAAATGATTCATGGGTGCAGAGGATTATTTCCAGAGATTATATAATTCCCTTTTTCCCTACTACTTCCATCTCTATGCAAAATTCCCAGTGTCCCCCCCAGTTAGAGCAAAGCAGCAACACTAGAAATAGAAAAGCTGATAGAAAAGAAGAGTCGTCCAGGAGGGCCCACCAGGCCAGATAGAGTCTGGGACTTACTCAAGACTGGTGTTAGAGCCAAGGAAAACAGGGGACTGGAGGACGATTCTGTATTTCAGTAGTCTGAACGGATCAATTCAGCATGCTAGGTTCCAGATGGTCCTGCTTCAGTCCAGTCTTTCCTTTTTGTGCAAGGACGACTGGATGTGCTTGATAGACCTTCGTGCTATCACATAAAAATGAATAGACAATCCAGAAGGTACTTACGTTTCTGGCTGGGAGACGGTCATTACCAGTTCAGAGCACTGCCTTTTGGCCTTATCACAGCTCCTAGGGTGTTCACCAAATGCATGGCGGTGGATAGCATCTCACTTGAGACTGCAGGGAATTCCGAGTGTTTCTGTACTTGAAAAACTGGCTCATAACCGCTCTGACTAGGCATCTACTAGTAAGGTCTCGAGACTAGGTACTTCAGACTTGCTCCCACCTGGGGATTACCATAAATCAAAACAAATCTTGGTTAGAACCATCTCAGACATTGGAGTTCATAAGAACAATTTTCAGCACAATATCATTGACAAACCTCTCTTCCTTTTCCAGGAGTGCACACTATCTGATTCCAGGTCAGAAAGATAATCCAAAATTACTCATTTGCAGCCTAATTGATTCTACAAGTTTTGGGAACAATGTCTGTGGCAGCAGTTCTAGTGCAAGATTTCCTATGAGAATTCTTCAGTGGATGTTAGCAACTCAGTGGTCCATTCTTCATCAGCATATGCCCACTCAGATAAGAATTACCCAAGTGTGCAGAAGATACCTTTGGTGGTGGATCCACTCCGATCAGATTCTTCAAGGCCATCACTTCATCGGAGAACTCTACAGCCTTAAGCTTGTTAAAAAAATCCCATGAATCTCAAACTGCTCAACGAAAGGCTTCAGTTTAATGTCCACATACTTCGCTAAAGGATTATTTTTGGATTTACTTGAGTCCACTATCTGCATCCTAGGTGGTCAGTTATGTTTTTGTGTATTTTAGGCAGTCCAAAAGTAGATGGCACCCTCGGGTGTTTTACACTTAGATTGTCAAATGTATTTTTTTTTATCTGCCCTTGCATAAGCAAATCATAAGTAAAAAATCATTCTTTTTGTATGATAAAGGCACAACATTCAGAGACGTTTCATCATAAAAATGATTGTCAAAAACATGAGTGTACATACGTTGCAAATAGTCGACCTTGGTCATAACAGGACCCCCCCCCCCTGTCAGGTTTCATCACTCGCACCTGTTTATCCTATCATAGAGATTTCAGTAGTTTAAACTCAGTGTCAGTTAGGTCCCAACAGTTTTGTTGTTTTTAAACTGTGGGTGGTGTTAATCTCTTCAACGTTATACCCCACTATGTTGGATGGGAATGGTTTTATGAGTTCACGTGTGACTGCACAAATTTAATTTATAATGATATAAGTACTGTACACACACTTATGGGATTGATTTTGCAAACCAATTTTGTTCTTCTGGATGGGCAGTACTTTCTACAAAACAAGGGTGTTGCCTTGAGTACACTTTTGCAAACATTGTTATGCTTCATTGGGAAAGGAAGATCTTATTCCTATATTTTGGTGACATAAACCTCCCATGGAAATTATTTGTCTGTTTTTTTGGATGACATCTTTATTTTACTGCAAGCACCAGAGGAAGGTTTTATTGATTTTCTAAATAACAGTACTTTTTTACGTTTTGCACATGTTTATAATCGTACTGTTATTAGTTATCTGGATGTTGCTATCTGCAAGGATGACATTAATAGAAGATTTACTAGTGATATATTTCAAAAACCTACATATTCAAACAGTTTATCACATTATAGTAGTTGTCATCCTGATTTTCAAAAGAGGGGGCTTGTTAAAGGTCAGGCGGTTAGACTGATGTGCTTGGTTACTGAAGATGACACTTTTTCTCTTGAATGTGATAAACTCGTATATATGTTTACCCATGGGGGGTATCCCGTGGACTTGTTTCTTAAGATATTTGATGACGTGAAGTCCAAAAGGCAAAAGGCTATTTTTGCCCTATTTTGTGACAAGAAGATCCCAAAGAAATGTTTGCTCCCAGTAAAAGGGTTGCATCTAGATACACCACCTCTTTTGTCACGAAATACACAGTAGGCCACGGTGTGATTTTTGAGGTAGTAAAAAGATACTGGGTACTTTTCTCTTATTTAGTATTTAGAAGGGGAAAATCCCTTAAATAGTTTTTGGAAAGTGATGATACTTTATATCCCATATGAATAAGAAAAATGGGTCTTTCAGGTGTGGTGCTTGCTCTGTGTGTAAGTTTGTGTATGAGACTGAATGGGATCTGTATTAATGGTCAGCATCTCAGGTCCTTCTGTTATTGTAATTGTAACACAAGGGGTGTTATATATGTTGCTTTATGCACCAACTGTTGTTCCTTCTATGTGGGTAAAACGCAGTGGTGGTTCAGAGACCGGATATACAAACATTTGGATATTAGAAATAAGAACGTAAGTAATATTCTGTTTAAGCGTATCTCTGAATATCCTACTCACAAGTTTTTGTTTTTTGGTTTGGACATTGCTCATAGAGATATTTGTGTTGGGCCGTGGGAGGATTTGATTGAATTCAGTGAGTTAAAATGGCAAATTTGCTTGAATTCTTTTATACCCCCTTTCTTAATGACAATTATAGTGTAACCCTGATAATTTATTAATGGAAATTGTTTTTATTTAAGCAATGACTTGTCACAGGTGTTTATTTGCTTATTGGTTAATTAAGGGCATGTGATGGGGAGAGGGACTTTCCAATTGCTTGATTTTTTTTATTTTTGTATTCTGAAGAAGTGCTGTTGGTACATGCAGATGAAAGCGCTCAAGTTTATTCAACACTTTCAGCTAAGAACTGCATGCCTTCTGTGTTTCCCACCTACATTGTTTAGATTTGGCATTGGGCGATCTCATCCAACCAATTTCTGATATCATTGTACATTTCGGGGAAATCTATAGTGATAGTGGACAACTTGGGCAGGTCCTTTCTACTACATTTTGAGTGGTCTCTCAACAAGAAAGTGGTGGAAATGATTTTTCATCAGTGGGGCCAGCCATGCTGCAACCTGTTTGCATCTCCCCTGAACAACAATTGCAGCAGGTTCTTTGCCCTAGTCCTGCCACCAGGGTAGACACCAAGGGACACTGTCCTACACAATTGGATCCCTGGTGTCCTCTATGCTTATTCCCCAATTCCCTTAATCCCCCAATTTCTGCAGAAAGCATCCCGGTTGAAGAGCAAAATCATCCTCATTGCCCCTTACTGGCCTTAACAAGTTTGGTTCCCCTTCCTTTGACCTCATCTAGTCTACCCTTCTTGGAGTCTGGATCCAATTCCAGACCTTCTGTCTCACCTGACAGGCATAATTCACCAGGATACCTTAAACTTAAAGCTTGACCTCATAGTTTCTCCACTTCGTTGATAGCTAGACAGCATATGCTGTCTTCCCATTTCCATCATATACTTTTGTGTACCCACAAGGCTTTCACAAGGAACCTTTATAGAAGTAAATGAAAGAGATTTGTTTTTTCTAGGTCCAGCAGAAACATGTTGACCCTCTTACAGCACCAGTATATAGTGTCCTTGAATTTTTAGCAGCAATATTCAATGAAGGAGCAAGCTACTCAACTGTTAGGGTTACAGCTAGCTGCCATTTCTAATTTTCACGTAGGAATTGAAAACTGCTCTTTGACTTCATCTAAACTTTGTAAAATGTTTTTGAGAGGTACCCTTCTTTTGAGATTCCCATTTAAGGATCCAGCTCCCCCATGCGACTTAAATTGGAGATTACAAACCTTAATTCATTCACCTTTTGAACCAGCAGCTGAATGCGAGTTAAAATTTTTGACCTGGAAAACTATATTTTTGGCAGCCATTACTTTTGCTAGAAGACCATCAGAACTTCAAGCACTGTCCTCTAAACCTCCTTACTTAGAATTTCATAAGGATAGGGTGGCTTTCCAAACGAATCCTAGCTTTCTTCCTAAGGTGGTGTCAGAATTAAACATCAACCATTCTATTAATTTGCCAGTTTCCTTTCCAGACTTTTGCAAACAAAAGTGAATATATTTTACTTACTGGAAGTTCACAGACAATTGCATTTTTACTTGCATAGAACAAAAAAAAAAATTAGAAAAACAGATCAATTGTTTGACTCCTTTGCAGATTCCAAATTAGGCAAGCTGGTCACAAAGATAACCTTAGCCAGATGGTCAACTGATTGTATATCCTTTGTCTGTAACAAATTGGGCCTTTCCTTACCTAAACTTTTAGGAAGCCTGTTCAGCCAGGTCCATGACAATGTCTTCAGCATTTTTTAAACAGAGCTTCCATGGACGATGTATGTGCTGCTGCTACTTGGGCTAATCCTCATTACCTGTATTACTCATTACAAATTGGATCTGGTCTCTAGGGAAAGAGCAGCCTTTGGCTGAGCTGTGCTGTGCAGTATCCTTCCTTCAAGTTCTCCCGGGATTTAGGTAGCAGGGGACCCTTTCTCAGTTGTTGAGGAATGAATGAAAATGACAACATCAGATAAAGTGATGTAGTCACCATAACGGTCTATCTGTGTTGTCCATTTTCATTCTTCCTCATCTCCCTTCCCACCAACCCCCTACCTTTGAGCTAATGACTTCTGGAAGTGCAAGACCTTGTAAGGGAACCACTGCTCCTTATGTTGTTAGGGGATAGAGCTTTATGGATAAGAGAGTAGCTTGAGAGCTTGTTAGTAGCCACGAACTGAAAATAATGGCTGAGTTGGATCTGAACCCAATTGTTGAGGAAGAATGAAAATGGACAACACAGATGGATCATTACAGTAAGTACATAACTTTTTTTTGTAATACATATTTACATTTTTCATGACTTGTGCTGCTTGTTTTCCCTGGGAAAGATGCACAATGTTCAGCTTGACCATGGAACAAACTACCAATCCCATGGTCTATCCTTCTTCCAGCCACAAAAAAAAAAAGTTAAGCAAACAGCCTTTGCTGTCATAGCAGGCTTACAGTTTGCCCCAGCTGCAGGTGACTGCCTGTACTGTGGCAAAGCTGGCCCCTCAAACCACTCATCTTTTACCCTAAATCCCTCTGGTGTAGCGCCTACAGCTGAACTGGACCAGGGGTTAGCCACATCTTCTATGGCTGTTGGAGTCCCCTCATTGGGCAAGGAAGAGCCACTCTTGTTTGTCCTGGGAGAGGGAGCAAGGAAGTCTTCCCTGTTTAATCAAAATGTTGTGCCCATCCCTGGAGAAGCTGCTGTTGCCATTAGTAACACAGTTTGGCCCCTTTTTTCTTGTCAAAAAGAAATGGAAAACTAAGTATGTATCTGCTCTTTCTCAAATTTCTCTGCACAAGAGTCGTTCACTAGATCTGGCTCAGGGTCTACTTCAAGCTGTTGATCCTTCTTACAATGACACAAGCATCCTCCAAAAGGGCCTCATAGAAACAGACAACTGGTGCCAGAGCCATGGCCTCAAGCTAAACGCCAAAAAGTGTATAGTCATCCCCTTTGGCAAAAACAAAGTGCCCACAAATTACCACATAGGTGGTAATCCATTAAGTATAGAAGAAGTAATTAGGGACCTGGGGACCCAAGTTGATAGCAATCTCTCATTTATCAACCACGTGGCCAAAGTGGTTAGAAAAACATTTTATATAGCCCACCTAATCATGAAGGGATTCACATCTAGATCAGGGGAGGTCATCCTGCCTCTTTACTCATCCCTCATCAGGCCCATAATTGAGTACAATGCCCCTTTTGGGATGTACCTTACCAGACACCTGCAGCAACTGGAAAGACCCCAAAAGTACCTCACCAAGAGGATCAAAGGGCTCAAACAGATGCCATATGCGGTTAAAGAAACTCCAGCTCTACTCAGTGGCATACCGCCTGTTCAGAGGCGATCTGTGCCTGACGTATAAAGCCATGTCCAACCCGGAATTAATGGACATACTGCACCTCAGAAAATCCAAATCCCATCGAGCTACGCGCTCGAGAGACTTGAACCTCAGCACTGAAATAAATAGGACATGCTGGAGGGACAGATTCATAACCCAGAGGCTCACTTCACTCTGGAATAAAATCCCAGTCCAGGTTAGGCAGAGTCCCTCATTGACTCTCTTCAAGAGGAATCTTGATGAGTGGATGGGAGATCGTAGGTTTACCCCGGGCATCACTTCTGTGTCACTGTTAGACAGAGGCACAGTATACTAACCTCGAAAAAGGGCATAGCAAAATAAATTTAAAATGGGTGGCGAAAGCCAAACACATTCTGGCTAGGCTTATAAATGCCCTAGGGCAGATAGCCTAGTATGAACCTATGAACCTATAAGATGGTTTCTGGCAAAAGAAAAAGGGATGCCTCCCTTCCTGAAGAGTTTCAAGATTCTAAATCTGGACAGGAAGATGAAAGGGACAGAGGGAAGGTTTTCTCCTCAGATTTGTGTTTCAGATTCAGGAGACCACAGTATCTGATTCTCCCTGTGGGGGATTCTCTCTGTCGGTGACTATTGCATAAATATGCTAGGATTTTCAGTGGGAGAACACTGAGGTTTCTCAATACCTCAGAAAATACTATGAACTGTTAAATGGAATTTCCAGAATATTCCCCCCATTCCCCCAGTGCTGTCAGCATTTGAGGATGTGTGTCACTGCCTGCAATTTTCCTGATAGTCAGCCTGCTTACCCCTGAAAAGGCAGATAGATTGTCAAAGGTTTTTATACACTCATCCCAGACCTGACCTAACAGCTATAGCTTTAGTTAATCCTGCTGCTAAACATTTAGTTAATTCCTGTCCTACACTTTGACAAGGAAGGAAAATAATTAAGTGTGGGGAAAATGTGTGCTTCCACTACTTTGATTTTCAGAATTTTGAATTGTCAGACTCGTATGTTAAAGTTTATTTTGACTAATTGTGACAGAATAAAGACTTTTTTGTCTACACCTTCTTGTGAGGGAAAAAGCTGCTTTAAATGGTTTAATTTCTTCCATCTTGCATGTCACAACTCATTGATTAAAGTGCGTGTGTGTTCATTGTTGATACTTCTTCCAGGCCTGTGGCCACTATTACTCTTTTGATGAGGTTTGCCAGGCTGCATTTTTGGACCCCCCCCCCCACCAGATGATGGGAAAAATGAGATTTTAAATTCTCCTCTAGATAGAGATTTAGTTTTTGGTTTCTCTGTTGCAAAGGTTATCAAAAAATGTGATGAGAGGTAAGCTGATGAAGGGAATCTCTCTGATTTTTTCAGCCCTAACTTACTAATTTTCCAATGGATTCTTTAACCTCTCATCCAGTTTTGGTAAGAAATAAAATAAACAATGTCAGCAAAATGTTGGTAAACAGACGTTTAAGAAGCAATGACAAAGGGGTTCCAAAAAGTAGACAGGAACTTCCCAAAACAATGGACAGCCCATCACTCCATCAAGTCAGAATGACTATTTAATGGAGCATCCCCCCCTCCCATAGTACCCTTTCCCTTGCATAAAGTCTGAATTTCAATCTCTGTCTTTGACGGCAGAGTGTTTCAGACAAATGTGTTGTGACCATCGTTCATCAAGGTTACAGATGGCAAGGATGGAAATTCCTCCCTTCTGGGGGTAACTCCTTATCCACCAGACCAGACTCCTCTGTTTCCCCCTCTCCTTCAGCACATATGCTCCACATTACTCTGAGTCACCCAGTCCTCTGCCTGTCCTCTCGAAATTATTCCTTGAACTTTAAGAATAATACTATCGACTTTTATGATGTCCTGTTAGTCTACTCTACATGTTTTATAGTGATCACATATTTTGTTTTACTCCAAGGTATGTTGACTTGTTTAAACTAGTACTTTCCTCCGAGATTTAGAAGTTTGCTATATTAACCCCCTCAAGGATGTTTTTGGTGTCAGAGTAAGAAAATGCTTGAAGACCAGTTCTGGGATCTTTTTTTCCTAAACCAATTTATCATAGTGCCCAAGTTCAAAATGGTGTCACTTCACAACCTGTTACCTCTTCTTCCTCATTTGGTAACACTATATTTAAAAGATGCTTTTCATCACATCCTTTTTCATCCGGACTCTAGGCCCGAGTGGAATTTCACACCTCCTAAAACCTGAAGATTTCCTGATTGGGAAGCCTTCACCTGAGCTGAAATTCTGAGAATACAGTTTTCCAATTTAACTTTAAACATATATGTCTCAAAAACTAAAAAAGTTAAAAGTTGCAGTATGAAAGTTGTTCAATACACACTCCTCTTCACAATGGTGATGTCACTATGTCAGCCAGACACAATGGTAATTTTATATTGAACAACTCATTTTTTAATAAATAAACATAATTATAAGTATACAGCTAAGTATGAATAACTCTGTGACGATTGCCGGTAGACCCTGAGTATCAGTGTGACTTGCTTGTGCAGATGTGCGCTTCATTTTGCTGCAAGGCAGTTTTTTTTAAATGCCACTCAGTTTTTGTTGTTATGAGTGGTATGCATTTTTACATATTTAATGGGCATATGAATGCAAGTATCTGCAAAACAGTGCTGGTTGGATACCATTTATTAAGGCAAAGCCTTTCTGCATTATGAATACTTTCATTTGATGTCATGCAGTACCATATAAACACCCTCTCGTTCAAGTTATTAGTATATGACAGAAATTCATAACATTTCTGTTAACCATGATTTTCTGTGGTACAGAGTACCCTGCTTGTCTGTAGAACCATTCCTAACCTATGTGATGGCTGGGCATGTGAAAAGCTGCCCCATAGTTCATCAGGTGGACAATGCATGAGACAGAAATACAATATAAATGCATGTAAGTATAATGCATTACTAAATAAATATAAATGTCTTCACTGTTAGCAAACAGACACCACGCATCAGTCACAACTTTTGCAGCATTATGTAAGCTTTCTTTTGATACCTGTGGAGTACCATGTTATCACCTTCTGTTTCAAATTATTATGATTATGAATATATAACATTTATTCATAATATTTTCAGAAAATAACTCACATTTTCTCTGGTACAGATTATCCCGCTTGGTGGAGTACCCTTTCCTGACAGCTTATAAAATAAATACATTACCTCTTTATTGTCAGTGTTACTAGCTGACAGTGACATAGCTTTACTACAGAATACCCAAAGCAACACTTGTCATCACTCAGCATATCAGATAATTTGATTTAAAGTTTCTCTCTCTCAAATAACTGTACTCTGCTCTCCTATAGTCCAGGCGTAGACTAATTATGTGCATTAGTTAGGCAGTGTTCCTAAGCAGACTCTGTAAAAAGGCCATATGGATCAGTGTTGTAACCTGGTTAACAAACAAAATAAGATATTTTGATGTAAAGATCCACACCACTTCACAACCACAACCTTCTCCAGCAAGTTGGTTAATATGTCTGTGCTCTAATTCTAACAGAAGCAGTGGCTGTGGTCCTACAGCAAACACAAATCTTTAACGTACTGTACATCACAAATAGGCTGTGGTCCTGCAGGCAAACACAAATCTTCAAGGTACTGTACATCACAAATGGGCTGTGGTCCTACAGGCAAACACAAATCTTCAGCGTACTGTACATCACAAATGGGCTGTGGTCCTACAGACAAACACAAATCTTCAACGTACTGTACATCACAAATGGGCTGTGGTCCTACAGGCAAACACAAATCTTCAATGTACTGTACATCACAAACGGGCTGTGGTTCTACAGGCAAACACAAATCTTCAACGTACTGTACATCACAAACGGGCTGTGGTCCTACAGGCAAACACAAATTTTCAACGTACTGTACATCACAAATGGGCTGTGGTCCTACAGGCAAACACAAATATTCAACGTACTGTACATCACAAATGGGCTGTGGTCCTACAGGCAAACACAAATCTTCAACATACTGTACATCACAAATGGGCTGTGGTCCTACAGGCAAACACAAATCTTCAACGTACTGTACATCACAAATGGGCTGTGGTCCTACAGGCAAACACAAATCTTCAACGTACTGTACATCACAAATGGGCTGTGGAACTACAGGCAAACACAAATCTTCAACGTACTGTACATCACAAATGGGCTGTGGTCCTACAGGCAAACACAAATTTTCAATGTACTGTACATCACAAATGGGCTGTGGTCCTACAGGCAAACACAAATCTTCAACGTACTGTACATCACAAAAGGGCTGTGGTCCTACAGGCAAATACAAATCTTCAACGTACTGTACATCACAAATGGGCTGTGGTCCTACAGGCAAACCCAGATATTCAATGTACTGTACATCACAAATGGGCTGTGGTCCTACAGGCAAGCACAGATATTCAACGTACTGTACATCACAAATGTTCTAAGACCTGAGATTTAGCATACTACTCAACATCTTTGCTCAAGAATTGTGGGCAAAGCAAAAATTTATCGGGGTGGTGGTGGGCAAAGGCTTCATTTATAGTTCATAATGAACCAAGGACAGACAAGAACGCAGCCAGACATACTCCAGGGATGCTATGCAGTGCTAGAATATTCTGATTCGGTTTCACTCTTGTTTATTCTCTTTTCTAAATGAAGAGTTCAGGTATGTTTTCTGACATACCTACACACACACTGTTGAATTTACCATCCCAACTACAAAAATCTATCTTTTGAGCAACTGACATGAGCAAAGACTTAGAAAAGTAAGTAACACATCCACATTTTGTCCAGAACATATACTGTGATGGTAGAATGCTTCCGGACCTCTGCTGTTTGGAATCAGTTTTTCTGAAGTACAAGCAAAAACTAAAAGTCTGTGGCTAATAAAGTTTGCTGATGACTGCAAACTGGGAGCGGTCATAGAATCTGCAGTTGATGTCCACATCGTACAAGAGGGTCTTACACAAACAAATGTTTGCTGTCAAAGTCATGGCCTTAAACTGAATGCAAAAAATGTGTTCATTCCTTTCAGTAAAAATGATGTTCCTGCTGTAACTACCACATCACTAGCAACACCTTAAGTATGCACTTAGTGGTGAGAGACCTGGGTACACAGGTTGACAGCAACCTTACCTTTGACCACCATGTCTCCACAGTGATAAGAAGGGCATTCTATATTGCTCATCTCCTAAGTAAGGGCATTGCCTCCAGAAAAAAAAGATGATGTGAAATTGTTCGATCTCGCCATTTGTTCTTACACACGGGTTCGGAGCTGATCCTCGGCTCCGAGTCGGCTGCATCATAAGCTCTGCATCTCAGAGAAGCTCAAGGCACAGTCCATATCCCATGATCCTCCGCTGTTATCCCCCAGATCTAGTTTGCCACTGCAACAGATCGCGTCGTGGAGAGAGCTCGGGCCAGTAAAATTTTGTATTTTGCTATTAGTACTCTATTTAAAACTAATTTTACTACTTAGTTTAGACTTAGTAACCAGTGTGTGTGTGTGTGTGTGTGTGTGTGTGTGTGTGTGTGTGTGTGCGTGTGCCTGCCTTCTTTTCTTAGGGTTTTACCCTTATATATATATATATATATATATATATATATATTTATATATTAGTCCTGTCAGGGCTCTGACAGTAGCAAATTTACAGTTAGATTTGTAGGCTTATATATACATATATTTATATATATATATATATATATATATATATATATATATATATATATATATATAAATATTTTTCTTCTCATATATCTAATATTGCTATTACTTTGCTGTGTTATTTGACTGTAGTTGTAGTTGTGTGCAGTGTTTCTATAAGTTCGTGTTACAAGATTAGATGTTCTTCATCTCACATTGCTGCAGTCCTTACACTAGGGTAGTCCGCTGTCCTCGGTCGGCCCGAATATCAAAGTATAAGGCTGACGTCGGTCAAGGCGCATTTGACTGACATCAGGACGTCAGGGTACAAATGCGCATGACTGACGTCATATCCTCAGTCTTTTTTGCCGCATGGTCCGATGCAGAAGCAGCGTTGCAAGTGCCGGTTGGCGTTCTGAAATTGTTCGATTTCGGAGTTTCAGACCGAATCAAAGTTGGCTAAGTACCCCGTTGGGGAATATTTTAGTTTTTTCTTGCCTCAGTGGTTTACCGGATGTCAGAAAAAGTGAATAATTGTATTTCTTGTGGGAAACAGATACCGCATAGAGACTACCATACTTTGTGTATTCCTTGTTTAGGGCCTGAGCACGACGTTGTTAGGTGTTGCTCTTGTGCTAGATTCAATAAGCGCACTTGTCAAGAGGAGATTAGATTGTGCCAGGTTAGTCTTCGGGAAGCGGTGCAATTATAAAATGCCGTCGGATGCTCCGACGCCCGCTTCTTCGAAGAAGCGCAAGGACAAAGCTGTTAAACCTAGGCTAGAGGAACCGTCAGTACCGGACGCCGGTTCTTTAGAGGTGTCGGTGGAGCCGGTGGTTCCACCGGAGGTTTCTTTGGGTTCCCAGGGAGAGACTTTGTTGTTGCAGGATGTGGCCTCTCAGGAGGCAGGCCAGGCTGATGGGGCTTCTCAGGTTACTATTCTCCCCTCCCTGCCTAGGGTGGTTAGGCCCTCTCCTTCTGTTTCCAAGGCTTCTCCCAGGGGCAGGCCAGGTTTAGCTTCAGTTGGTGTTACCCCTAGTTCTTCAGGGACTGTGCCCAAGAAGCATATGCTTAAAATGGCAGAAGATTTGATTACTTTGATTAGGGGTTCTATGCCCCCTCCTGATAAGAGACCTAGGGTGGAGTCTGAGTTAGGGAGTTTTGAGCAGGCTTCAGATGTTTCAGAGTCTTCGGCTGAAGACTTGCAGGAGTACTCTCCTTATTCTGCTTCTGATGTGGATGATTCTACTCCTTCTGCTTCTCCTCCTGAGGATTTTTCTTTTTCAGAAACTCTTCATTCCATGAGGGAGCATTTTAAGTGGGAAGGTCAGGACTTCTCTGATTCCAGGAAAAGGCTTAGGGAATTTTTGTTTTTACCCCAGCATAGGCCTTTGGCTATACCTCCTGTTTTGGATGTAGTGGAAGACTTTTTTACAGAGGCTTCTCTTAATCCTGATTCTTTGCCTCCTGCTCCTGTTAAACCGGATAGGTATTACAGGGTGCCTGAAGCTCATAAGTTTCTTTTAAGAGTCCTAGGGCAGACCCAGAAACTGTTAGCCAGGGGCCTAAAGGTGTTAAGGCTTCTGTTGTAAAGAATCCGGTTCCTGCAGACAAAGAGGCCAGGGCCTTGGATAGATGGGGAAAGAAAGTTTATACTTCTTCCACTCTTGCTATGAGGGCGTTGAATTGCCAGTTTCACATGTTGAAATACCAAAACTATCTCCTTTCACAATTGAAGTCTAAGGTTGATGCTCTGGCAGAAGGTATTGATTGTAAAGAGTTGCAAGATTTAGTACATGTTTCTGAACAGGTGGGTAAGCATTCTTTGCAATGTGGTTTTGATGCTGTACAGGCCTCTTCTAGGGTGGCTTCCACTGGGTCAGTTCTTCGCAGGCACGCCTGGCTGAGGGATCAAAATTTATCTGAACATGTTAAAACAAGGATTTTAGATGCTCCTTTACAATCTGACGTGTTGTTTGGTCCTCCTGTTGAGGCAGTTTTAAAGAAAATGGAAGACAAGGCTAAGTCTATGCAGACTGTTAAAGATTTTTTGCAGGTCCAGCCTCCAGAGTTTAGTAGAAATTGGCCTACTAAGGGGTGGACGTATCCTTCTTATGATTCCCAGTCTAGGGGTAGATCTAGACGTGGTAGGGGTAGAGGTCAGGGCTCTTTCAGGCCTAGAACAGGGAGTTCTCCTGCACAGTCTTTGGGTGAGGGCAGGGGTCAGTCCTTTCGTAAACAGACCCAATGACTTACCTTTTCAGCTGCCAGAGCCTTCTCGTCTGGCAGCACCTTTGGGAGGAAGGTTGGCACTTTTCAAAGAAAATTGGAGTTTAATTACCCAAGACAGATGGGTATTGGATATCATACACCACGGTTACAGGTTTTATTTCCATACCTTGCCTCCTTTCAAAGGCATGCCAGACGTTCCTCCTCAACAAAGAATAGAGGCTCACAAGCAAGTTTCTCTGTTACTCCAAATAGGGGCCATACAGCCGGTCCCTATGCCAGAAGTGGGCCTAGGATTTTATTCTCGCCTGTTCCTAGTACCAAAGAAGGGGAACACGTGGAGACCAATTTTGGATTTATCTACCCTCAACACTTATCTGGACATTCCCAAGTTCAAAATGTTGACATTACAGCAGCTTTTACCTCTGCTGGGCAAGGATCATTGGATGGTAACTTTGGATCTCAAGGAGGCTTACCTTCATGTTCCTATCAGACTAAGTTGCAGGAAGTATCTGCGTTTTCGAACTGGGACTTCTCACTATCAGTTCTCTGCATTGCCCTTTGGCTTATCTACTGCGCCCAGAGTGTTCACGAAAGTTCTGGCTCCAGTGATAGCTTTCTTCAGGCTAAAAGGAATACAGATCTATCCTTATTTGGACGACTGCCTGATTCTGGCTCAAGGAAGGGAAGAGCTTCTTCGTCATTTGGAATTTGTGATAGCAGTGCTAAGATGCCTGGGGTATTCTGTGAACGAAATAAAGTCCAGTCTAGTACCCTCTCAAGACATGTGCTTTCTGGGTGTGAGACTGAATACAGCATCCCAGATGGCCTTTTTAACCCCGGACAAACAAAAGAGTCTATCCCTTTACTTCCATCAGCTATCTCATCAGTCCGGGCTGACTGCAAGGACAGTCCTTCAAGCCTTAGGGTTCATGGCATCTTGTATTCTGGTGCTTCCCAATGCCAAACTGCATATGAGGAAGCTGCAATGGTATCTCAAAATGTATGGACACAGCACTGCCAGGATCTAGACACTGTCATTCAAATAATACCTTGCATTCAAAAGGAATTTTGTGGTGGGCTCAGGAATGTCACCTAAACAAGGGACTCTCTGTGACCCGGCCAGAGGCGAGTCAGATTTTAACGACAGATGCCTCAGACAAAGCTTGGGGAGCTCATCTAAATGGAAAGTGGATACAAGACAAGTGGCCTGCCAGACTACAACATCTACATATCAACCTGAAGGAGATGTTAGCAGTCCAGTTTGCATTAATAGCTTTCAAGGATTTACTTCTTCCAGGGCAGGTGTTGATTCTAACAGACAACACAACTGTCATGTGGTACATCAACAAGCAAGGGGAACGCATTCTTATCCTCTATGCAGGCAAGCAATGATTTTGTGGGAGACTGCTCTCAGTTTACAGCTCAATCTTCAGGCAAGGTTTCTGCCAGGAGCACAGAACTCCTTAGCAGATGTGTTGAGCAGGCAATTATGGATCCCCACGAGTGGAAATTGGATCCTCATGTGTTTCAGAAATTGACAGTGTCATGGGGAACTCCAGACATAGATCTGTTCGCTTCTCCACTAAACCATCAGCTGCCAAAGTTTTGCACAAAAAGGTTTCATCCCACAGCTTGGAAAGTGGATGCTCTTTCTTTCAATTGGAGCAATCTTCATGTGTATGCCTTTCCACCTCTGCCTCTCCTCCCAAAGGTACTTCTAAAGGTCAGACAGGACAAGCCAAGGATGATTTTAATAGCTCCAGATTGGCCTCGACAGCACTGGTACCCATTACTGAGAAGTCTGGTACGGAAGCCTCCATGGCCTTTGCCTTCGATTCCACACCTGTTGTCACAGGAGGACAGCCATTTGCTGCATGTCAAACTTCACTCTCTTCACCTAACAGCCTGGCATATTCTGTTTTGAACCATAGAGGGTCTCAACTTCCACAACAAGTTTTGAATGTGATTTTGGAAGCTAGAAGGCCTAGTACAAGGAAAGTGTACGCAGATAAATGGAAGAGATTTTTATTTTGGAGTGCAGCAAAAGATTTTGATGTTTCTGAGCCTAATTTGAGTGTGGCTCTTCAATATCTTACTGAGTTACTGGACAAAGGTTTGTCTTTCTCTTCTATTAAGGTTCATGCTGCAGCAATTTCGGCTCACTATGATTGTGACCCACCATTGTTTTCTCATCCTTTGTTCAAGCAATTTCTTAGAGGGGCAAAGAATATAAGACCCCACAAGAGCTCCTACTCCTGCTTGGGATCTCAATTTTGTGTTGGAGAAACTCACTCTACAACCTTTTGAGCCTGCAGCTACTTCTGAGTTGAAATATTTATCATGGAAGACTGCTTTTTTGTTGGCAATTACCTCTGCAAGAAGGGTTTCTGAATTGCAGGCCCTTATGGCAGTTGAGCCTTTCTTAATTTTCCATAAGGATAGGGTATCTTTACGTACTAATCCTTCCTTTATGCCTAAAGTGGTTTCTAGTGTGGCTTTAAACCAAACTATTCATTTGCCTACTTTTATGCAAATCCCCAAAATAAAGGGGAAAAGATTTTGCACACTTTAGATGTACACAGGCAGTTGCGATATTATTTGGACAGAACTAAAGGGTTCAGGCAGTCTCAGCAGTTATTTGTTTCTTTTGCTTTGAGTTCTCAGGGCAAGCCTGTGTCAAAACAAACTATTTCTAAGTGGATTGGGTTTTGCATTGCTTTCTGTTATTCCCATCATGGCAAGGAGATTCCAGCCGGGATTAGGCCTCATTCCACTAGAGCTACTGCCACTTGACAGCTTTTTGAGGGGTGGCAACCAAGGATATTTTGGAGGCAGCTACTTGGAGTTCAGTGCATACTTTCTCTAGGCATTATCACCTGCCACTTTACTCTAAATCCAGGGCTGGTTTTGCCACTGCTGTTTTGCAGGGCATTTTGGCAGCTCCTGCTTCCTTATAGTTTGGCCATCCTCCCATACCTCTGCTTTGGGATTCTACCCAAGTGTAAGGACTGCAGCAATGTGAGATGAAGAACATAGTACAGTTTTGTACCTACCATAAATGTAGATGTTCAAGATCCACATTGCTGCAGTCCAATTTACCTCCCTCCTTCCCTCTGTAGTTAGAGGTGGTTGTGTGGGTTGAGTTGTACATATTGTGTATATAGTGTATATTTTGTACATATAATTAGGGCAAGGGTGCTTGGATGTTTGTTTGCTGTCTTTTGGTTTTGACCTTTATTTTTAGGGTCTTCTGACATCTGGGGCAAGAAAAGACTGAGGATATGATGTCGGTCATGCGCATTTGTACCCTGACGTCCTGATGTCAGTCAAATGCGCCTTGACCGACGTCAGCCTTATACTTTGATATTCGGGCCGACCGAGGACAGCGGACTACCCTAGTGTAAGGACTGCAGCAATGTGGATCTTCGAACATCTACATTTATGGTAGGTACAAAACTGTACTTTACTTGTTTTGGACATGGCAGATAAGACCAAGTCTGGGTTCAAGAGATGTCATTGTGGACAGAAGATGTCCATCACCGACAATCATACTTCCTGCATCTACTGTCTTGGCCCTCTCCATCTGCAGGAAGACTGTTCTATCTGTCATTCTTTCAGTGGAAGGGTCATGATGGAAGGGCGCAGGAAGTTAATCGAGAGGGGTTTGCTAAAGCCCGACTTTTAAGAAGCCTTGGAGAAGGCTGATCAGGCGTCGAAGTCTTCGAAGTGGTCGAAGTCTTTGAAGGTATTGGAGCCCAAGTCACGGCTCTGAGCACCTCTGCTAAGATTCGGTCGCTGGCTCCACAGACCTTGGGGCCGAGCATTGAACGGTTGTCAATGATCGAGGCCCAGGTCTTGCAGCCGGTGTCGGAGGTGCCGCCATCTTTGATCCTTCGTTCGGTGACATCTTCGGCCCCTTTGACCCGTTCTTCCAGGCCGTTATCTGACACTGACGTGGATCAAGTGGTGCAGAAACTTATGGAGAACACGGCTCTATCCAAGCTCATTGCGGTTTCGTCCCAGGTGGTATCGAAACTTGTCGCCCTCCCTGTGTCTCCTGCAGATCCTCCTCCGAGACCCATCGAGTCCTCAGAGCCGGGAGATGAGGAACCGATGATTGTTAATCCCTCGGTGCCGAAGCCGCCTTTAGTGCGGTCGGCACCATTGACCTCGACTCCCTCAGAGCCCATCGAGGAGTCTCTGAGCCGACTATATCTCCTTGATTCCAGGGCGGAGAGTCGAACCGAACTTTCAGTTCTGACTCTTCCCCTCGGAGCCTCGGCGCAGATTAGCTTGGCTCCGTCCTCGGGGGCGGAGCCCGTAGTCCCGGTCTCGGGGAAGCTGCCGTGCTCTTCGGATCCGGTGGAGTCCTCGGCCCGGGGCTCCGGTGCCTTCGACGTCATGAGGAAGGTCCTGTCTGAACAAACATTTACTTCATCGGAGTCGTCTTCTCCTTCCCTCAAGGGACCGCATTCTGTTTCTGCACCCGCGATCCCGGCCAAGGCCTCAGCCAGCCCCAGAGGCTGTCCCCTGTTCCTCGGAAGCTTCACCAGATGCCCCCTCTGATGAAGTTCCAAGGAAGAAATTGTGCAAGAGGAGGCACATTGATTCCCCACAGGAATCATTGACATCAGACACCGATTTGGATGAGTTGGAGGGGTCCCCACGGTCCCCCTCTGAGGATGTGTCATTTGCTGACATCTTGGAGATCTTAAAGCAGAGGGGTAATTGGCAGTCACTTGCCCCCACTGAGGATGAATCGGTGTTGCTGAAGGCTTTTGGGGCTCAACCTTCTACCTCCTGGGTGACTCAGCTCTTCGATGTGTTGATGGACCTAATAGCTTGAAGGGCATGGGAGAGTCCGAACACAGTGGAACCAGTCCCTCGGAGGTCGAATAAATATATCACTACCCCCCAGGACAAGGCTTATCTCACTAAGGGAGTCCCAGTTGATGCTATGGTGGTGGCGGCAGCCACGAAGAAGGAAATGTCCGAGGCATCTTCCTCTGTCCATCTTCCTAGCAAAGATTCCAGGACTATGGACAGGTATGGGAAGCGCGTTTTCAGTTCAGCGACTTTCTCCATGCGATCGCTGAACTATCTCACGCACTTTACGCGCCTTCAGAGAGACCTCCTTAAGGAGCTGCGAGTTATTCTCCAGGGTAACACAGATGCTGCTGTCTCGGAAAAGGTAACAGCACAGCCTAACACCCTCACTTCGATAGTTAACTTGTCCATGAGGCTTATTTCGTATGCGGCCGAAGGTTCGTGTAGGGCTGCAGCCTCAGCGATCACTCTGCGGAGACCATCCTGGATCCGCCTGTGCTCCTTTGCGGAAGCCTTCAAGTCTTCCTTTGCCAATGCCCCCTTTGATGGTGCCACCTTGTTTGGACCCAAAGTGAAGGAGATTCTCACTCGGTGTGAGCAAGAAGGTAAGACCCTGTCTGCCATAGGGGTCCGTTTTTCCGCCCCGACTAGACTGTATCCCAAAGGGCAAAGAGGCGGAAAAATGTGGTTCCGAAAGACTCTGGAATCTTTCCAGTCCACACAGAGTGATGCCCCCTCCAGAGGCAGAGGAGGGGGGAGAAATGGGAGACGCCGCCCAGGCGGCAGAGGGGGTCCGCATAACCAGGGCGACAGGGATAGCACCCCTGGGAAGCCCTTCCAGCACTCCTGAGTGGAGGCCCGACTGTCCTACTCTGGAGGCATTCGGGAGTCGCTTGGCTTTATACCCAGAGGCCTGGCTAAATCTCACTTCAGATTCTTGGGTAAAAAGCATAATGACCAGAGGGTACAACATTCCATTTGTAACCACTCCCCCCGATCAAAAGAGATTTCCAGATGTCCCACCCAATCTGCAAGATCAAGCAGCCATAGAAATAGGAAAGCTGCTCGAAAAAAAGAGTCATCCAACCAGTCCCGGTGGACCAAATAGGATCCGGAACTTACTCAAGGTTCTTTTTAGTTCCAAAGAAAACAGGGGACTGGAGGCCAATATTGGACCTCAGCAAACTCGGCACCTTCCTAAGGAAGGAAAAGTTCCGGATGGTCACGCTACAATCGATCCTTCACTTACTCCAGAAGGGCAATTGGATGTGCTCTATAGATCTCAGGGATGTGTACTACCACATCAAAATGGCCAGGGCGTCCAGAGATCACCTGCGCTTCCAGCTGGGAGCCAGTCATTTCCAATTTCGAGCTCTGCCCTTTGGTCTCACCTCAGCCCCCAGGGTGTTCACCAAATGCATGGCAGTAGTGGTGTCTCACCTGAGGCGGCTAGGATTCCGGGTGTTTCTGTATCTGGAAGACTGGCTCCTCACCGCCACCACCAAGCATCATCTTGTGCAAGCCAGGGACTACACAATAAACCTTTGTTCCCGTTTAGGAATCACAATCAACTTAGAAAAATCTGCCTTATCGCCCTCACAGCATATCTCATTCATAGGGGTGGATTTAGATACTACTACAGCCTTGATCAAGCTTCTCCAGACAAGAGTGTGAGCCCTCGGGGATCAGGTTGCTATTCTTCTTCGAAACAAGAGAGTTCCTGCCGCTCAAGTGCTGAAAGTCCTGGGAATGTGGGCAGGATGCACATGAGGGTCCTCCAATGGCTGCTGCTCACACAGTGGTCATTCCAACAGCTTCCATTGTCACACGACATCTTGATCACAGAATCTTGCAAGCGGGATCTTCAGTGGTGGCTGAACAGTCAAGATCTGACGATAGGTCGCCCGTTTGTGCTAGCCAGCCCTACAGCCACAATAACCACGGACGCTTCCCTGATGGGGTGGGGGGGACTTTTTCACGGGAGAACGGTCCAAGGAGAATGGTCCAAGATGGAGTATAATCTGCACATCAATGTCCTGGAGTTGAGAGCAGTGTTTCTAGCATTGCAACACTTCACGAATCTCTTCCTCTAGGAACAGTGGCAGTTCAGACGGACAATATGTCAGTGGTCTGGTACATGAACAAACGGGGAGGTACCAGGTCTTACCCATTATGCAGAGAAGCCCTGAGAATTTAGCAATGGGTTGTGTCCACCGGACGCTTTCTAATAGCAATGCACATCCTGGGGTCATCCACCATCATCACGGACAGGTTGAGCAGAGCCATCCTGTTACCTCATGAGTGGTCCCTCAAAAGTCAAGTGGCGGAGAGGATTTTCCACAGATGGGGCCAGCCTTGCTGCAATCTATTTGCATCCCCCCTAAATGCCAAATGCAGAAGCTACTTTGCCCTACTCCCCCCTCTGGGGGGGTGCCCCCAGGGACGCACTGGTACACGATTGGCCCCCGGGTCTCCTATATGCCTTCCCTCCTGTTCCATTGATAACCCAAATTCCTACATAAAGCCAGGAGTCTGGAAAGGACGATCATTTTAATAGCACCATTCTGGCCTCGACAGATCTGGTTTCCCTTTCTTCGAACTCACCAGATGGAGGAGCCGTGGATCCTGGACCCAATGCCAGACCTGTTGACACACTCGTCGGGAGTTCCTCACCCATCTCTTCAGTCCCTCAAACTGACAGCTTGGCTGCTCTGCTTCCCAATTTAGCCAGGTCGGATTTTTTTGTCTCCAGCAGTACAACACATTCTAGTTTCTTCCCACAAAGCTTCCACTAGGAAACTGTACAGGAGCAAATGGAAACGTTTCACGTGTTGGGCATCAGGGCAAGGTATAGATCCCTTGGTGGCCCCGATACACAAAATCATGGATTTTTTTATCTACACTCTTTCACGAAGGGGCTTCTACGTCCACAATAAGAGTGCAGTTAGCTGTCATATCTAACTTTCATGTAGGTGAAGGGGGCTCTACACTTATGTCTCACAGGCTTTGTAGAGCTTTCATGAAGGGTACCTTTCATCTCCGTCCACCCATTCGGGATCCGTTTTTTCCCTGGAGCTTGAATTTGATGTTATCTCAACTGATGTTACCACCCTTCGAACCAGCGTCAACATGTGTACTTAAATACTTGTCATGGAAGACTCTTTTTCTTATTGCTGTCACTTCAGCTCGTAGGATATCAGAGCTACAGGCCTTGTCGATTAGGCCCCTATACATGATTTTTCATCCAGACAGAGTCACCTTACGTACTAATCCATCATTTCTTGCGAAGGTATGTTCAATGCTTAATATTAATCAATCTATTGAGCTTCCCACCTTTTTCAAAAACCATTCTAACAAGTTGGAATATATGCTGCACAAATTGGATGTACATAGACAGCTGAGATTTTATTTGGACAGAACAAGGGAATGCAGGAAATCAGATCCGCTCTTTGTTTCCTTCGCGGATAATAAGAAAGGGATGGCAGTAACAAAATGCACATTATCCAAATGGCTTTCAGACTGCATAAAATTTGTCTATTCAGCTTCCAAACAACCACTTCCATTCAAACGTAAGGCTCATTCTACTAGGGCGATTTCTACTTCTCTAGCCCATGCCGCTCGTCTACTGTTGGATACTATTTGTGCGGTGGCGACGTGGGCAAAGCCTCATATGTTTATTACTCAGTACAAAGTAGATAGGACCTCCAAGGACAGGGCTTCCTTTGGTTCCACTGTTCTCAGGAACGTTCTTCCTTGAGCCACCCAGGGTAACGGAGCTAGGGACGCTACCTGTGTGTAAGAACAAACGGCGAGATCGAACAATTTCACATAAAGAAGTTATATTCTTACCATAACGTTCCATGTGAATTGTTCATCCCACCTTTGTTCTTACATTCCCTGCCTCCTTCCCCCACCGCGTTCTGGAAGAACTGGTATGACTAGTGTCTGGTTGGTCTTCGCTGGGTTATCTAACACTACCTGTTTATTAGTCGGTGACACATTGGGTGTATACCTGTCTGTATTTAGTTTATATGGTTTAGGTTCAGGTGTATGGTTGCGTGAGCGTTAGACGCAGTGGTTGGTAGTGCATTCTGGTTTCTTGCAAACTAGATCTGAGGGATAACAGTGGAGGATCATGGGATATGGACTGTGCCTCGAGCTTCTCTGAGATGCAGAGCTTATGATGCGGCCGACTCGGAGCCGAGGATCGGCTCCGAACCCGTGTGTAAGAACAAAGGCGAGATGAACAATTCACATGGAACGTTATGTTAAGAACATAACTTCTTTTTATAACCTCCCTGTACTCTTCCCTCATCAGGCCAATAATTGAGTACAACTCTCCTTTTGGTATGTACCTTTCTAAGCACTTGCAGCAATTGGAGATACCACAATGGTTCCTCACAAGGAAAATTCAAGGTCTTCAGCATCTGTCCTATGGGGATCATCTGAAATCACTGTCACTTTACTCGGTTTCATACAGACTACTCAGAAGTGATCTCTGCCTTGCATACAAGGCAATCTCTGACCCACCGTTATGGGAAATGCTGCATATCCGTAAGTCAAATGGTACATGGGTTACTCATTCTAAAGACTTTAACCTGGTATGTGACGTTAATAAAACCTACTGGAAGGACAGATTTGTCTCCCAGAGGTTAACGCACCTTTGGAACAGACTCCCACTTCATTTCAAGCAGAGCACCTTGTTGGCCCTCTTCAAATGCAGTCTGGATGATTGGATGGGTGATAGTAAATTCACCCCAGGGTTTCATCTGTGTACCTGTTGGGTAGAGGCAATAGGTGGTGATCATGGAAATAGGGGTAAGAACTTGACTAGGTTTGTAAGGGCCCTAGGGCCATTAGCCTAGTAAATTCCTATGATCCATTGATTAGCAGATTTACTACTGACACACGATATATCGCAAAAGGGCTGACAGGAAAGCACAGCCTTCACTCCAGAATACACAAGATCTGGAATAGGATAAGTTCTGCATCAACATACATTTTCTGAAAAGAAGTATGAAACCAGAATGACTAACATTACGGACTGACTGTACTCCTTAGTGACCAACTAGAAAGTCCAAACCTTTTACAAGAAACAAAGAAGAATTGAGTAGCTGCAGTCAAAAATATATAGAGAATGTTTTTTTTCCTCACTCCATTTCTCCTGTCTCCCTTCCCACTTAGTGCTGCCATGTACGTAGAATAAAACATGGCTGGGAGACCAGATATAACTTCTAAAACTCGAATTCGGAACATTTGTATAGATTTGTGAGTCAAAAACTGTTTTCATTTTTCTTTTTTCTTTTTACAAGCTTCACCTATTTGGCCACGAGTGTGTACTAATAAACACAAAATACAGCAACAGATTCTGAAATAAAGAGCAGTTGATCAAGAATTTGTTATACCCTTTCCAAGCATCTGAGATACGTTGCTCAACTCTGAAGTGCAACATAACTTACAAAGAAATTTCTGCATCTGCATTACAATGCCACGAAGTTTCATTCTTTTGGGAAGAGCATTATGTGTGGCAGAAAGAATATAAGGGACACCCTAGTAAATAGATTCTAGTGAAAGCTTTGTAAAGCAATTACTGTCTGACTTTCATGATGCATTCCTTGCCTGCAGTACCAGAAAAGTACAAATGTGATTCCTGCTCCTGCACCTCTCCTGTGGTGATCACAGATTCCCAGTAAGTAACGTGCATGAGAAACTAGTGTTTATTTCAGTACACTAACTTCAGAAAATTCTTGCAGCGATTGAAAGCCTTCATTTCTTTGTATAAGGTTCATAGATTCATACTAGGCTATCTGCCCTAGGGCATTTATAAGCCTAGCCAGAATGTGTTTGGCTTTCGCCACCCATTTTAAATGAATTTTGCTATGCCCTTTTTTGAGGTTAGTATACTCTGCCTCTGTCTAACAGTGACACAGAAGTGATACCTGGGGTGAACCTACAATCTCCCATCCACTCATCAAGATTCCTCTTGAAGAGAGTCATTGAGGGACTCTGCCTAACCTGGACTGGGATTTTATTCCAGAGTGAAGGAAGCCTCTGGGTTATGAATCTGTCCCTCCAGCATGTCCTATTTATTTCAGTGCTGAGGTTCAAGTCTCTCGAGCGCGTAGCTCGATGGGATTTGGATTTTCTGAGGTGCAGCATGTCCATTAATTCCGGGTTGGACATGGCTTTATATGTCAGGCACAGATCGTCTCTGAGCAGGTGGTATGCCACTGAGTAGAGCTGGAGTTTCTTTAACCAGGCAGCATATGGCATCTGTTTGAGCCCTTTGATCCTCTTGGTGAGGTATTTTTGGGATCTTTCCAGTTGCTGCAGGTGTCTGGTAAGGTACATCCCAAAAGGGGCATTGTACTCAATTATGGGCCTGATGAGGGATGAATAAAGAGGCATGATGACCTCCCCTGATCTAGATGTGAATCCCTTCATGATTAGGTGGGCTATATAAAATGTTTTTCTAACCACTTTGGCCACGTGATTGTCAAATGAGAGATTACTATCAACTTGGGTACCCAGGTCCCTAATTACTTCTTCTGTACTTAATGGATTACCACCTATGTGGTAATTTGTGGGCATTTTGTTTTTGCCAAAGGGGATGACTGTACATTAGCTTGAGGCCATGGCTCTGGCACCAGTTGTCTGTTTCGATGAGGCCCTTTTGTAGGATGCTTGTGTCGGCTGGAGAGTCGATTATAGCGCCCAGTTTGCAGTCATCTGCGAACTTGGTCAGCCACAGTCCTTCCGTGTTAGCCTGTACCTCCGAGAAATATATACCGAACAAGAGAGGTCCCAGGACTGAGCCTTGTGGGACACCACTTGTAACTGGTTTGGAGTCTGACATGGCTCCAGCAATTCTAACCATGTGGGTTCTGTCCTTGAGCCAGTTTGCAACCCATCTAGTGACATTGGGGTTTATATTTAAGCTGGTGAGCTTATCTATAATGCCTGAATGGGGTTTTGTATCGAAGGCTTTTGCAAGGTCCAGGTAGGCTGTGTGGATCACCTTCCCCTCGTCAATGGCCTTGGTGACTGTTTCAAAGAAATCGACCAGGTTTAAGAGGCAGGATCTGCCCTTAACAAAGCCGAACTGGGTAGGATCCAATGTCTGTAGGTCCCCAATATCTTTATTTATGAGGTCCATGATGATCCTTTCCATAGCTTTGCAGACCAAGCTAGTCAGGCTTATGGGGCGATAGTTTCCCGGATCCATTGAGGCACCACCTTTGTGGAGAGGGACCACTGTTGCTGTACGCCACTCTTTGGGTACATATCCTGTAGTAAGGCTGAGATTGAGCAGTAGTTTTATGTTTGGGTTTAGTTCTTCTTGGAGTTCATGTAGGACACAGCCCGGGACACTGTCTGGTCCCATTGATGCTGTGTTTTGTGCTTTGGAGAGGGCGGCTCTTACCTGAGCATCTGAGATGTCAGGGGGGCAGCACTCTGCTGGGATAGATATTTGCCCTTTTGGTGGGGAAGGGGGGGAGAAGTTTGCGCTGAACCTGTCAGCTAGGATGTTGACAATGTCTGTGGGTTCGGTGTATTTTTTGTCATTTTGGACTAATTCTGAGCATATCTGGGAATTCCCACCCAGGTTCCTAACATAACTAAAGAAAGCCTTGTGATTATCCTTAGTGTCCTGTGCAATTTTTCTCTCGAAGCTGGCCTTAGACGATTTTATGAGTGCCCGTAGTTTTTTGCTAATACTGATCAGAGATGCCTTCCCTTTTTGGGATTTTGCTGTATCATGTAGTAGCTTCCTCCTATTGTATAGTTTGTTTATGGCTGGGGTCCACCAGACAGGACGCCTAACCTTGGAAGATTGGGTCTTGGTTTTATTCGGGATTGCATGATCCATGCATTCCTGAAGGTATTCATCGAATGCGTTTATAAAGGATTCTGCGGTCTGGGCCGTATTTTCCACAGGCCCGGGGGCTTTGAAGGATTTCACCTCAGTTTTGAGGAGTGTGAAATTTGCTTTAGAGAAGTTTTTCACTGTGGTTTTCTGGGCAGGGGCTGGGGTCGGGATGTGAATATCTAGTGAGATTAGTTTATGGTCTGATCTTACCAGTGAGGGATACACTTCTGGTCTGGAGCATAGAGTCCCCATGTTGGTGATGATCAGGTCCAGTATGTTTTCCCCTCTTGTGGGAGTGGCAACAAGTTGTTCCATAGCATTTGAGTTTATAAATTCTAGGAACCTTTGGGCTAGGGTGTTGGAGCTAGAGTAATGCTCCCAGTCTATGTTTGGGTAGTTGAAGTCGCCCAGTATAATGGTGTTTGGAGAGACCTTCATATTTTCCAGTGTTCTCAGGAAGGCCGAGTGGGGTTCCTGGGTTTGGGAGGATGGTCTGTAGCAGGCTATAAACTGGAAGGCAGTTTTACCCACTGTTAGTTGCACATGGATAGTCTCTGATGCTTCGTGCTGTGCCACCAACCTGGAGGTGTGGGTATCTTTGACGAATATTGATACTTCCCCTCCTTTTGGGGTTCGGTCCAAATTCTGGGGCCGAAAAACATGGTATGAGGTATAACCTGGTAGTGCTGGGGTGCTCTCGGGAGCCTTGAACCAGGTTTCTGTTACTGCACAGATATCGATGTTCTCCATGCTAAGGAGAGTTTCGAGTGTGTGCATCTTATGGTTTAGACTTCTGGCGTTGAGTAGCATTACTCTTAGTTTCTTATCCCTTGTGATACCTATGGAGAGGTGGGTTTGTCTTTTGAGCCTTGCCTAAAAAAGGCACTATGGTACTGTAAGCTTACCTAATTTGAATATAAAGGCACATAAATATTTAAAAATACTGATAAAAATTTAATATATTCAGACCAAGGACATTCTCTGAATTCAGAAACATTTGATTGATGAGCACATAATGCTCTTTTCGAAAAATGGGAAAGAAAGGGTACCCCATACCTTGGATGTTCACAGACAACTTGGGTACTTTGGACCAGTTCATTTTTTGGGAAGGGACAACCTTTGTCAAAACAGACTATTTCCTAATGGTTGCCTAAGGTTATTACCTTTTGTTGTACTCACCATAACAAATCTATTCTAGTCAGGGTCAATGCTCACTCTACCAAGGCCTTGGCATCATTTATGACTTTTTGGAAATGGTTGGATTCTATAAGTATTTTACAAGCTGCTAGTTGTTCCTCTGTACATACCTTTACAAAGCACTATAAGTTATTCTTTGTCTGGGTCTAGGTCAGGCTTTGTTAGAACCATTCTTCAGGGGATTCTGGACCTTTTCTCCTTTCTCCTGTCAAATGTAGTAAGCTAGAGTATTATCCCTATGTAGCTAAGGCTAGTGCAGCAGTGACTATTATGACGAACATAGTACAGTTGTGTAAGTTATTTTACAATAACAGTAAATGTTCGAATGATCACTGCTGCAGTAGCAACTTCCTCCCTCCACTCCCCCCCCCCCCCCTGTTTTTGGTTATGCCATGGGGTTTATATTTATATATATTTTTACTCCTTTTTTTCCTGTCTGGGCCCAGCTGCCCTCTCTCAGTTGGTATGAAAGCTCTGAAAGGCTTGGAATGCAAGCCTGTCTTCTTAGTCAGCTCAGCTGGAGCTGCCTAATGTTTTGAGCACATAAAAGTGTCCTGAAGCTGTGGAAGCTGGACAGCTTTTATATCCTTGCAAGGTTATAGCTTGTTTAGCTAAGACTACTGCGTCTGTGATCATTTGAACATCTGCTGTTACATTAAGTTCAGTTCACAGAACTGGACTTTATTGTCCCCAGTATATCTTCTAATAAAACAAATATTTACAGTTTCAGAATTGTATTAGTTGTCATGGAATATGTTCCTGAGTTACAAACAAGTGACAAACCCTGAACTAGTCCTGTATTGGTGAAGTATTTACAGATGGGACTTAACCAAGATCCCTGGTATCTATCTGCAAGGTGAGAATGTAGCAGATTGTAAAATAGTGTAAGACAGTTAGTGTTTTGCACATTCTGTGTGAAAACATTCCATGTGTTAGGAGCAGTGTTGCCAAGTGCTTTCTCTGTGGCATCTAAGGTAAATGGATTGCATTTCAAAACTCTCCTGACTTCTCAAATTGTAAATAGAATTTCTAATAAAGGGGTTATTTTTAAGTGGGGAGCAGTAGCTGTTACTCTTTCATTTGAAGATGAGGTTACAGAACAAAAATTAGTCTTTGCATCCAGGGGTGCCCCTTGGTCTTCTGCAGTGTAACACAATTATGTTGAGTTATAGTTCATATGCATACATTTTATCTTATTCTTTGCAGCTTGTAGCATAACTGCGTTGTGTGGAGAATGGAGTGCTGTAGTAAGAAAAATATATGCAAGTCCTGGGAGCTCTATGCTGATTGTAGTAAAAAATATATATTCAAGTCCTGGGAGCTCTATGCTGATTGTAGTAAGAAAAATATATTCAAGTCCTGGGAGCTCTATGCTGATTGTAGTAAGAAAAATATATTCAAGTCCTGGGAGCTCTATGCTGATTGCAATTTCCTGTTTAGCTTTTAAGAGTAAAATATGATTTTTTTTGTATGATTCTTAGTTTGTTAAAGAATTTGGTAATTTGCTGTTCTGTTTGGTGAAAGTCCATGTTTGGGCTAGGGTAATGCAGAGATATTCTTGAGTAATGGCACAGGGTGTCGGAGTGTTGTCTGGATTTTTAATTAACAATGATGTAGTATTAGCTAGGTTTTTTTTTTTGGTGCCAAGCATAATAATTGTTAATTTGCTGATATTAACAGGCATTTACTTAGCAGGTTATAGCCTGACTTATTTAAAGTTAGCCTTCCCATGGTGCTTATTTGTCAGTTCCCCTTACTCCACCGTTGTGTGCTATGACATTGATTGTACGCCTTGTTTGATTACAAATAATTCTTCACGTCATTATGACAGATCAACTTCTGTTCTGTACTTAGTTTGACAGTAAATAAATGTTCATAGGTAGATACTAGGCTATCTGCCCTTGGGCATTTATAAGCCTAGCCAGAGTGTATTTGGCTTCCGCCTCCCTATTAGATTAGCCTACTGTGCCTCTGTAAATTAGGTCACAGAAGGTACCCTTTTAAGATTAGTTTACTGTGCCTCTGTCTAGCAGGGACACAGGAGAGATCCCAGGGGTGAATTTGCGATTTCCCATCCACGCGTCCAAATTTTGCTTGAAGAGAGTCAGCGAGGGGCTATGTCTAACATGAATTGGGATTCTATTCCAGAGTGAGGGGAGCCTCTGGGAAATGAATCTGTCCCTCCAGCATGTCCTATTTATTTTTGTGCTGAGGTTTAGGTCCCTGGAGCGTGTAGCTCTAAGGGACTTGGATTTTTTGAGGTGGAGCATGTCCATTAATTCTGGGTTTGACATGGCTTTGTACGTCAGGCATAGATCGCCTCTGAGTAGGCAGTAAGCAACTGAGTAGAGCTGGAGTTTCTTTAGTCGAGCTGCATAGGACATCTGTTTGTAGCCCATGATCCTCTTGGTGAGGTACTTTTCGGGTCTCTCCAGTTGCTGCAGGTGTCGGGTAAGGTACATCCCAAAATGGGCATTGTATTCAATTATGGGCCTGATGAGTGACGAGTAGAGGGGCACAGTGACCTCTCTTGATCTAGATGCGAACCCTTTTGTGATAAGGTATGCTATATAGAAGGTCTTTCTAACCACTTTGGCAACGTGATTATCAAAGGAGAGATTACTATCTACGTTGGTCCCCAAATCTCTAATTACTTCTTCCGTACTTAATGGATTACCACCTATGTGGTAATTTGTGGGCACCTTGTTTTTCCCAAAGGGGATGACTATGTACTTTTTAGCATTTAGCTTGAGGCCGTGGTTCTGGCACCAAGCATCCATCTCTGTGAGACCCTTTTGGAGGATGCTTGTGTCAGCTGAAGATTCGATTATGGCCCCAGTTTGCAGTCATCTGCGAACTTTGTCAGCCATAATCCCCCCGTGTTAGCCTGAACCTCAGAGAAGTATATACCGAACAAGAGAGGTCCCAGAACTGAGCCCTGTGGGACGCCACTTGTAACTGGTTTGGATTCGGACATGGCACCTGTGATTCTGACCATGTGGGTTCAATCTCTGAGCCAGTTTGCAACCCATCTTGTGATATAGGGGTTGATATTTAAGCTGGTAAGCTTATTTATGATGCCCGAGTGGGGTATTGTGTCGAAGGCTTTTGCGAGGTCCAGGTAGGCTGTGTGGACTACCTTGCCCTCATCTATGGCTTTGGTAACTGTTTCAAAGAAATCAACTAGGTTTAAGAGGCAAGATCTGCCCTTAACAAAGCCGAATTGGGTAGGGTCCAGTGTCTGGAGGCTCCCAATGTCTTTGTTTATGTTCCATGATAATACGCTCCATAGCTTTACAGACCAGACTAGTCAGGCTTATGGAGCGATAGTTTCCGGGGTCCGCTGTGGCACCACCTTTGTGGAGTGGGACCACTGTAGCTGTACGCCATTCTTTGGGTACATATCCTGTAGTAAGGCTAAGTTTGAACAATGACTTAATGTGAGGGTTCAGTTCTTCTTGGAGCTCATGTAAGACACAGCCTGGGACACCGTCCGGTCCCATAGATGCTGTGTTTTTTGCTTTGGAGAGGGCAGCTTTCACCTGTGCATTCTTTTACAGTTTATAGTTTGGCCTAGGACAACTTTGTGTTGGTAATGGCATGGTGTAGTCAGTTGAGTTTGCTCCTGTCACAGTGACTATATAAAGTTTGAGGAATGGCACTTGGACACTGGGCAGCCTTTATGAGGTTTTGATCATAACTGGGTCATTTCCAGTCTCTCTTTTGGGTAGGACAGTTTGTGACCTCTCATTGTAGTCTCACAACAGAGACAAACTCCATTTAGCATTTCTCCTTTTGTTTACCTGCCCCAGGTGTCTGTGGCATAATTTGTGGTTGGAATCATTTGTTCTTGTCTCAGAGCTGTATCTTTTACACCATCTTAGTAGTTTTAGAGCCCGTAGTTGATCTTTGTCCATTATTTGAGATAGAAAGACCATTTTCCATAGTACAAGTGTTGTGCATGCAGTCCTGGATGTTGTGCATCAATCAGTAATTCTTTTTACCCTTATTGTTCCCCTCCTTTATCCTAAGGCATTTTGTCCAGTGCCCCATGTCCATCCACAGGTCTGCCAAGGAATTCTGTCCAATGGGCCCATGTCCATCCCCAGGTCTGCCAAGGTGTTCTTTCCAATGCTCCATATCTATCTCCAGGCCTGCCAAAGCATGCTCTTCGATGCCCCATTTCCATTCTCAGGCCTGCCAAGACATTCTTTCCAATGTCTCATGCCCATCAAGAGGTCTGCCAAGGCATTCTGTCTGATGCCACATGTCCATCCCCAGGTCTGCCAAGGCATTCTGTCCGATGCCCCATGCCCACCCCCAGGTCTGCTAAGGTATTCTGCCCAATGACCCTTGTCCACCCCAGGGCTGCTAAGGCATTCTGTCCAATGCCCCATGTCCATCCCCAGGCTGCTGAGGCATTCTGTCCTTTGTCCCATGACCATCCTCAGGTTTGCTAAGACATTCTGTCTGATGCCCTGTGTCCATCCTCAGGTCTGTTAATGCATTCTTTCCAGTGCCCTGTGTCCATCTCCATGTCTGTTAAGGTATTCTGTCCAATGCCCCATGTCCATCCCCAGGACTTCTAAGGCATTCTGTCCAATCCCCCATGTCCATCCCCAGGGCTGCTAGCATTCTGTCCAATGCCCCATGACCATCCCCAGGGCTGCTAAGGTATTCTGTCCAATGCCCCTTGTCCATCCTCATGACTGCTGAGGCATTTTGTGCAATGCCTATCCCCAGGGCTGCTAAGGCATTCTGTCCTTTGCCCCATGTCCATCCCCAGGTCTGCTAAATCATTCTGTCTTATGCCCCATGTCTATCCTCAGGTTTGCTAAGACATTCTGTCTGATGCCCCATGTCCATCCCCAGGTCTGCTAAGGCATTTTGTCCAGTGCCCCATGTCCATTTCCAGGTCTAAGGCATTCTGTCCAGTGCCCCATGTCCATCCCCAGGTCTGTTTAGGCATTCTGTCCAGTGCCCCGTGTCCATCCCCATGTTTGCTAAGACATTCTGTTTGATGCCCCATGTCCATCCCCATGTCTGCTAAGGCATTTTGTCCATCACCATGTGTGCTAAAGCATTCTGTCCAGTGCTCCATGTCCATCCCCAGGTCTGCTAAGGCATTGTGTCCAGTGCCTCATGTCCATTATCAGGTGTGCTAACATCTCAATTTTCTTTGGACTTCCTCAGATTCCATATTTTGCTGGTACGAACCTAACCGTGTTCTAGGAGTTTTGTCTCCACCTTAAGTGGGGGGTTTATAGTTCTCATGACTTATCCACTAGTTTTCCCTTTCCTCTGCTGTCTTTGGTATGTTCATTGGGCGGGCGTGCAGTTTGGACATGCTGACATATTACTCCCACCTCCACTAAAGCTCAGCCAAAGTTCTCTTCTTTTCCCCCTGCTTTGGACTACGCTTCTCCTCATGTCCACAGTCTTCACCAGGAATCTGATGCAGGGAACACCATTAAGAAAGCCCTCCCTTGGATGTAACCGACCATCCCTCCCTACCACTCTGTCAGTCACCCGGGTTGACTGGGCTGTAGTCAGGTCTCTGGGATATTGTGCATTATACAATGACGCCCCCCCCCCCCAATCAATATTCCAAAACGTGCACGCTAATTGGTTAGCGTGCCTGTTGTAAATGAGACTTATACTAATGGAAAAAGGTCTGGTTGCCTGGACTATTTCCATTAGTACAAGTCTTTTTTTTTTTTTTTTTTTTTTTTTTTTAAAGACAGCAATGGAGAAAGGAAGAGCTCCGTTGCTGTAATTTCACTATGTTAAACAGGTTTAACATAGCTTAAAAAAAAGCAACGGAGAAAGGAAGATCTCTGTTGCTTTTTTTTAAAGCTGTCTCGCTATGTTAAACTCTTAACATAGCAAGACACTTTTAAAAGGCAACGGAAATCTTCCTTTCTCTGTTGCTTCCACACACAGCTCTGATGTACTGCGTAAGCATACACATGCGCAGTACATCAGAACTGCCGCAGAATACCGGACAGCTGCAGAAGGGCAGCACAGAGGCATTATACAGTGCCATTATTTAAGAAAAGTAAGTATTTTTTTTCTTAAATAATGTCATTGTATAATAGCAATAACCCACTTTTGGGTGTGGGTAATACTGGATTTTACCCACGGTTGTCTTTGTTTGGCCACTTGGGCTTCGCCCTCATGACCAAACCACACCAACCGTGGGTAAATTCAGCATTACCCACACCCAGGCATGGGTTATTGCTGTTATACAATTACATTATTTAAGAAACAGTCCAGAGGACTCTTAGGGCCGAGTCTGTTTGACTCCAGGGTGTACGCTTTAACTCCTATTTTTCAAAGTAGTCACTGCACCTCAGAGCATCTGAACAACACTGATTCAGTTCCAATTTTTACCTCTGCAGTTTCTCTTTGAGGCAGGGAGGGACTGTGCTCCTAAGGTGGTTGTTCTTGGTTTCACCGTCCCTTTCCTCTACAAGGAGTTCAGTTTTCCGGGGCTATGAAGAGCCCTATCTACTGGATCCCCCCCTACCTCCCCTTCTCTGGTAGTTTACCAACATATCCACGGGGGACAGTGAATGTCCAGACAGCAAGGTTCCTGACTATCAGATCCATCTTTCTTCTGATACCCTCCTTCTGACCCCCTCTCACAGAGGAGGCCCCTCATGAGAGGAAGTGCAAGAGAAAGCACTTAAATTCCATGGAGAAGTCTATCACGGATGATGCTGAATTTAATGAAGAATGTCTCTAAAGTTTCCCTCTGATGATGTCTCCTTTGGAGACACCCTGCAGACACTAGAACAGGTAGGTGACTGAAAATCCCTACCCCAGAGGAGTCAATGTAACTGTCCTTCATCATCCGACTGTCTACCCTTAAATGTTTTCATTTTCAGATGAACTTATTCAGTTGATTTCTCTACAGCTATGAGAGGGTCTTGACTCCTTTCAGCCCACCCCCCTAGTACTCCTGACAGAATCCCCCCGAGCATTAACAGATAAGGACGAAGTATTTGCCTGTGGAATCCATGGTTGTTGCAGCTGCTGCAGGAAAAGGTGCTAGCTGTAAAAAAAAAAAAAAAAACGTTCCCATATGCACATACATAACAGAGAGATGTTATGTGATCCTATCTCGCCTACATTCTGACTGATGGGTTCGGAGCCAATCCCTCGGCTCCGACTCGGCACGCTTATGCCAAAGAGCGAAGTCTCTTATTGGCTGAGCTTACTATATCCCAGGATGCACCACTACCAGTCCCCCAGATCTCGTTTGCCGCTAACTTGCGAAGACGTGGTCTCGAGCTGGCTGAGCTGAGTAGTATTTATTTACTAACTTTTTTCTGTCAGAATTTTGCTGTTCTTGTCATAAAAAGCTGTTTTAACGGCTATTCTTCACTTTGTGGTCTGTTTGGAGTTTTGTGAGAACTTTGTTGTGTGATTGGGCGTTGATTTGATTTCAGGCCTCCTTCAGCTTAGGGCCTTCCCGGTCAGTCAACCCCCCTTAAACCTTAGAGGGTTTCAAAGTACCCTTGACTTAATTGTTACGGATTGTTTACCTAATCGGCAGCTGTAAACCGATTTTTAGGTAGTGTCAGTTTGATTAGAAAATCAAGTGGATAGTGTTGGTTTTTCTGTCAGGGATTACTGTTTTTTGGCTATAATGTCTCAGAATCCTAGGCCTTCGGGCTTCAAAAAATGCACCAAATGTAATTTTAAAATGTCTATCACAGATGACCACTCTCTCTGTGTTTATTGTTTGGGTGCAAAACATTTACAAGAGTCATGCAGCGTGTGTCACGCTTTTTCCTCAAGGGTCCTCCAGGAGAGGAAAAATAAACTTATTCTTAAAGGCTTAATAAAACCCTCCTTCGAAGAAGCTCTAGCATCCTCTCCTTCTCCAACTAAAAAGAAAAGGCGTCGCTCCGACCAGTCCGTCGGATCCGCCGCCAAAAGACATAGGCAGGCTTCTCCTTCGGCTCCAAGGACTTGGAGCCGAGGGCGAACGGTCTGCCTCGATGCCACCAGTCTCGACTCCTCTGGCTTCGGAGCCGATGGCTGGGGCATCGAGGCGGGTCACCTTCGGCTCCACTGGTCTCGGAGCCGACTAGGGTTGCCCGCTCAGACACTTCCTCCTCGGCGAAGTCCTCCTCGGCACCGATGGAAACTAGTGTGGTATTCCTTCGGCCGATAGTCATCGAGTCGCCTCGAGCCGGTCCCCTAGTCCTTTGGGGCCGTTGGAGAGGCCATCTCGAACCCGTTCAGTATCCTCTAAGTCCTCGAGGATGTCGGATTCGGATATAGACAGGGTGCTCCAAAGACTGTTCCAGTCCCCAGTCTTTCAAAATTTGTTTGGCTCCGACCCAGTTGGCTTCGGAGCCGATAGCCCATGCCCATCCCATTGCTGTTCCTCCTCCGACCGCTTCGGCTCCGTCGGAGCAGGTGCTGTTGGAGCCGGTGGAGATCTTAGGGTCGGCTCCGACCCTTACTCCAACCCGGGCCTTCGGGTCCGAGTTTGGTACACGGACTTCTTCGGCTGGACCCGGGGGTGATGTTTGGGACCTATGCTTTGGTTCCGAGCCTCCCTCTCGGTGCCCGGCTGCGGGATTGCCGTCTGCTATCATGGCTCCGGAGACCGGACACTCCCAGGATTCTGGGGGTCCGGCTTTCAGAGCTATGAGGAGTGCCTTGGCCAAGTCTTCGGCCATCTCTCCGGCTTTACCGGCACCTTCCCTGGGCGTGGAGACTGGGTCTTTGGCAGTTCCCCTGTCCGTAGGCAGCGGAGCCCCTGGGCCTGAGGTTACCCCCATTGGGGTTCCCTCCTCCTGAGGGTTCTTGAGTTGTCTTCGGAGGAACCCCCAAGGAAGAGATCGTGCAAGAGGAAGCACGTGGACTCCCCCGAGTCTATTACATCGGACACTGATCTTGATGATGCGGAGGGGTCCCCGAAGTCGTCCTCGGATGATGTCTCTTTTGCAGACATCTTAGAGATCCTCAAACAACGAGGTGGCTGGATATCCAAACCCCCCTCTGCTGATGAGTCAGTGCTCCTCAAGGCCTTTGGGGCTCAGCCCACCGCCTCTTGGGTGTCTCCGCCCTTCGACGAGCTCCTGGATTTAGTTTGTCGAAGGGCGTGGGAACATCCAGATACCGTGGAACCAGTCCCTTCTTGTCCTAATAAATTTTTATCTGCTCCACCCGAGAAGGAGTTCCTCACTAAAGGCGTGGCTGTAGATGCCATGGTGGTGGCATCTGCTACACAACAGGACGTGGCAGAGGCTTCAACGTCCGTCCATCCTCCTAATAAGGAGTCTAGGAGCATGGACAGGTACGGGAAGCGCACCCTGACTTCAGCGGCCTTTACTTTAAGGTCTCTGAATTATTTGGCACATTTTACCAGGCTTCAGAGGGATCTGGTCAAGGAGCTGTCAGATTCCCTCTCGGGTAACCTACCTGAGCAGCTAGCCCAGTCGGTTAGCTCTCAGTTGGCTATCCTTACGTCAATTTCTAACTCGTCCATGAGGCTCATTTCCTATGCGGCCGAAGGCGGGTAGAGCGGCAGGCACAGGCGTGGCTCACGGAGACAAGCCTGGCTCCGCTTGTGTCAGTTCATGGAGGCCTTCAAGTCTTCCTTCACGACGCTCCCTTTGATGGGTCCTCTTTGTTTGGACCCAAGGTTAAAGACACCCTTACCCGCTGTGAGCAAGAGGGAAAAACTTTATCTGCCGTAGGTGCCCGTTATTCCACTCCCTTTTGGCCTTATCCCAAGGCTAAAGGAGGGGGGAAAATGTGGTTCCGAAAATCACGTAAGTTTTTTCCTCAACAGCAGGAAGATTCCCCTTCCAGAGGCAGAGGACGGGGAAATTTTTCTGGGAGACGCCATCCCAGAGGCGGCAGAGGGCCCCGCAATTCTGGAGACCGCGAGTCCTTTCGTGGCTCTTCAGCCTCTTCAGCCTCCCACACATCATGAGGGATTGCCCGGCTGTGCTGCTCCGGAGCCAGTCGGGTGCCGTTTTGCAAAGCACCTAAAAGCCTGGGAGTCAATCACTCAGGACAGATGGGTGCCTCGGATCATTGCCGGAGGTTACACCATCCCATTCACATGCTCACCCCCACCGTCCAAAAAAATCCCGGACCCACCACCCAGTCAAAGGGAAATTGCAGCCGCAGAAGCTTTAAAGCTGCTAGAAAAAGGAGTCATCCAACCGGTCCCCACAGACCAGATCGGATCCGGAAATTACTCCAGGTTCTTTTTAGTGCCAAAAAAGACAGGGGACCTGAGACCAATATTGGATCTCAGCAAACTGAACCAATCCGTCACGAAATCCAAATTCCTAATGGTCACGTTACAATCCATTCTCCCATTGTTGGAAAAGGCGGTTTGGATGTGCTCCATAGACCTCAAGGACGCCTATTATCACATACCGATTCATCAGGCGTCCAGGAGGTATCTGCGCTTCAGCCTGGGAGTCAGTCATTTCCAATTTTGTGCACTGCCCTTTGGTCTCACCACAGCCCCCAGGGTGTTCACCAAGTGTTTGGCAGTAGTGACTGCTCACCTGAGGAGTCTTGGATTCCAAGTGTTTCCCTATCTGGACGACTGGCTCCTGACTGCCACCACCAGGCATCTACTAATGGACAACCTCAAAGCCACCATCTCCCTAGGTGCTTCCCTGGGGATTACATTCAATTGGTCAAAGTCTGTCTTGCTGCCCTCTCAGCGCATAAGGTTCATAGGAGCAGAGATAGACTCAAAATTGATGCGCGTTTTTCTTCCTACCGAAAGGATCCAAACTTTACAGGGCCAAGTTCAAGCTCTGATTTCAAGATCCAAAGCCCCAGCCAGGATGGTCCTACAAGTTTTAGGTTCAATGTCTGCCACGGTTCTTTTAGTTCCTCTGGCAAGATTGCACATGAGGATTCTTCAGTGGCTATTGTCAACTCAATGGTCCTTTCAGGACCTTCCCCTCAATCATCACATCATGATTACAGAAACATGCAAACGGGACCTTCACTGGTGGCTTCAGACATCCAATCTAAATCAAGGAAGCCCCTTTGTTATTCCCTCTCCAGTGGTTACCCTGACGACAGATGCCTCCCAGATAGGGTGGGGGGGGGCATTGTCTGGGCAGGTTAGTTCAGGGCTCCTGGCTTCCAGACGAAGCTCTTCTCCACATCAATGTGTTGGAGATGAGGGCTGTACTTCTATCCCTACAGGCCTTACACAAGTTTCTTCCTCAGGGCATCATCGCCATCCACACAGACAACATGTCGGTGGTCTGGTATCTAAACAAACAAGGAGGGACCAGATCTTACCCCCTTTGCAGAGAGGCCATGAGGGTGTGGGAATGGGCTGTAGCTACCAACCGCTTCTTGGTAGCAACCCACATTCCGGGGAAATCAAATATATTGGCAGACAAATTGAGCAGGACAATTCTCTCTCCTCACGAGTGGTCCCTAAACGAAACAGTAGCAGCTCAGGTTTTCAGGAGATGGGGAGCGCCGTGCTGCGATCTATTTGCAACACCACTAAACACGAAGTGCAAAATGTTCTTCTCCTTGACTCCACATCAAGGGGAAGCAGCTATGGATGCTCTAGCACAACCTTGGCCAACAGGGCTACTTTATGCCTTTCCTCCGATACCACTTCTCTCCAAAGTCATTCAAAAAGCTTCTCAATTGGGGTCCACAATGATACTGATTGCTCCATACTGGCCTCGTCAGGTATGGTTTCCCTACCTGAAGAAACATGCGGTGGACGATCCTTGGATGTTAGATCTAACTCCGGATCTGCTAATCCATCAGTCGGGACGACATCATCAGTCCCTACACTCCTTGAAGTTGACAGCCTGGCTCCTCCACTTCCGACCTTAGTCAGAAGTCACACATTAGACCCGGAAGTTATTCACATTTTATCTTCAGCCCACAAACCCACCACTAACAAATTGTACCTCAGTAAGTGGAAGAGGTTTGCTATCTGGGCCTAACTCAGGGGCTTAGACCCTATCACTGCTCCAATCCCGGAAGTTTTGAAATTCTTAACATCCCTGTTTAATCAAGGATCTTCTGTCTCTACTATTAAAGTCCAACTGGCGGCTATCTCTAAATTCCACGAATCCATGGATCCTCCATTGATGAGCAGCAGATTATGCAAGACCTTTATTAAAGGTGCGGGCTTGTTAAGACCACCAGTTTTTCATCCTGCGCCTCCATGGGATCTTGATTTGGTGCTTCGTGCATTAACATCTCCCCCTTTCGAACCTGCTGCTACATGTGACTTAAAATATCTGTCTTGGAAAACTGCCTTCTTAGTTGCAATTACTTCTGCAAGAAGAGTTTCAGAGCTTCAAGCCCTATCTATTAAACCACCGTACTTGATTTTCCACAAGGATAGAGTATCACTTAGACCTAATCCATCCTTTGTCCCAAAGGTCTGTTCTAATCTCTGTCTTCAACAATCTCTGGAGCTACCAGTTTTCTTCCCAAAATTCTCCAATGAAGCAGAATACACTCTCCATAAATTGGATGTTCACAGGCAGTTGCTTCTATTTAGACAGGACTCAGCAATTTCGTAAGTCAGACCAATTGTTTGTGTCCTTCTCAGACAGTAAATTGGGTAAAACCATTACAAAAGCTACCATCTCCAAATGGATTAGAGATTGTATAACTCAGGCTTATTCTTCTTGAATAAGCAACTTACAACATCTATCAAAGCTCACTCTACCAGAGCTATGGCGACTTCTATAGCTTTTCATTCCAAGCTCGCTATATCGGAGATTTGTGCTGCGGCTACTTGGTCAAATCCGCACACTTTCATTTCCCACTATAAATTGGATGTGGCATCTAAAGGACGAGCATCATTTGGTTCCACGGTACTCAGGAGTGTTTTCCAGTGAGCCACCCAGGATTCAGGTGCTAGGGACGCTGTCCCATCAGTCAGAATGTAGGCGAGATAGGATCACATAACATCTTTTAGTTATGTACTCACCATAACTTCAGATGTTTGGGATCCATCTCGCCTACATTCCTAATACCCACCCTCCTTCCCCCTGCCTTGGAGATCAGAAGAGATTGAACGGTTTGAGTTCTACTGTTTTATCTTGTTTCATCTGACGATGTTATATAAGCAGGGCGTGCATGTGTGCATGTGTGCGGACAAACTAGATCTGGGGGACTGGTAGTTGTGCATCCTGGGATATAGTAAGCTCAGCCAATAAGAGACTTCGGTCTTTGGCATAAGCGTGCCGAGTCGGAGCCGAGGGATCGGCTCCGAACCCATCAGTCAGAATGTAGGCGAGATGGATCCCAAACATCTGAAGTTATGGTGAGTACATAACTAAAAGTTTCGGACAATGGATAGGTTTGGAAAATGAGTTCACTTTTTTATCGCTCTGTCCCATAAGATCCTTGAATTACTTGGCACCTTTTACCAGACTCCAGGGCATCTGGTTAAAGAGTTATCGTGTTGTTTCCTAGTCATTTACTTTACGGTCTATGTCTAGCTCATCGACTACCCACATTGCACTTGTAGACCGCAGACATTTCCACTGGAAGATATGCCTAGACATGTCTGTGTGATTTTAAAAGGAAGTAAAGTAAATATTCCAGAACCAAAGAGAAAGTTAAAGATAAAATCACTGTTTAATCGCAAGTACAAAACCACAGGGACTTTCACAGTTAATACTGCTTCCACAGGCTTGTAAAACAGATAAACCAAAGAACAACAGTTTTTATATACTAAAACAATCATTCAATTAACAGTCATTAACTTTTAAGTATATAATGACTTACTAAAGCTGTGTAAATTCCTTAACTCTGGTTTCAAAGTAAATATTTCATTCCAGCCTGGCTTAATAAATTACCTAAACCTTAGAATCCATTTATTTTCACGTCTTTCTGTTAAATTAATATCACCTCCTCTAATATTCTCATAAATATTTTCTAGAATTAAAAAACTGTGGCAGTACTTCCTCTAGAGTTGATGATGTCACTTCCACAGCAGTAGAAATGGAAGCTATTGGAGTTAATAGTGTTATCCAGCAGGTCATGGACATTAATACTAGCCAACAAACCATTGTGGACTCTCATTTTGTCAGCTTTGAATAGTGTTATCCAGCAGGTCATGGATGTTGATACTCGCCAACAAACCATTGTAGACTCATATTGTGTCAGCTTTGAATGGTGTTATCCAGAAGGTCATGGACATCAGTACTAGCCAACAAACCATTGTGGACTCTCATAGTGTGTCAGCTTTGAATGGTGGTATCCAGAAGGTCATGGACATCGATACTAGCCAACAAACCACTGTGGACTCTCATATTGTGTCAGCTTTGAATGGTGTTATCCAGCATGTCATGGACGTTAATACTAGCCAACAAACCATGTGGACTCTCATATGGTGTCAGCTTTGAATAGTGTTATCCAGCTGATCATGGATGTTAAAACTAGCCAATGAACCATTGTGGACCCTCATATGGTGTCAGCTTTGAATGGTGTTTTCCAGCAGGTCATGGACATTAATACTAGCCATCAAACCATCGTGGACTCTCATACGGTGTCAGCTTTGAATAGTGTTATCCAGCAGATCATGGATGTCAGTACTAGCCAACAAACCATTGTGGACTCTCATATTGTATCAGCTTTGACTAGTGTAATCCAGCAGGTTGTGGACGTTAATACTAGCCAACAAACCATTGTGGACTCTTATATGGTGTCAGCTTTGAAAAGTGTTATTCAGCAGGTGATGGATGTTAATACTAGCCAACAAACCATTGTGGACTGTCATATGGTGTTAGCTTTGAATAGTGTTATCCAGCAGGTCATGGTTATTAATACTAACCATCAAATTATTGTGGACGCTCATATTGTATCATCTTTGAATAGTGTTATCCAGCAGGCCATGGACATTAATACTAGCCAGCAAACCATTGTGGACTCTCGTATTGTGTCAGCTTTGAGCATTGTTATCCAGCAGGTCATGGACTTCAAAACTAGCCAACAAGCCATTGTGGACTCTCGTATTATGTCAGCTTTGAAAAGTGTCATCCAGCAGGTCATGGACGTTAATACTAGCCAACAAACCATTGTGGACTCTCGTATTGTATCAGCTTTGAATGGTGTTATACAACAGGTCATGGAAGTTAATACTAGCCAACAAACCATTGTGCACTCTCTTATGGTGTCAGCTTTGAATAGTGTTATCCAGCAGGTCATGGATGTTAATACTAGCCAACAAACCATTGTGGACTCTCTTATGGTTTCAGCTTTGAATAGTGTTATCCAGCAGGTCATGGATGGTAATACTAGCCAACAAACCATTGAGGACTCTCATATGGTGTCAACTTTGAGTAGTGTTATCCAGCAGGTCATAGATGGTAATACTAGCCAACAAACCATTGAGGACTCTCATATGGTGTCAGCTGTGAGTAGTGTTATCCAGCAGGTCATGGACGTTAATACTAGCCAACAAACCATTGTGGACTTGCATATGGTGACAGCTGTTATTAGTGTTATCCAGCAGGTCATGGATGGTAATACTAGCCAACAAACCATTGAGGACTCTCATATGGTGTCAGCTTTGAGTAGTGTTATCCAACAGGTCTTGAACGTTAAAACTAGCCAACAAACCATTGTGGACTCTGATATGATGTCAGCTTTGAGTAGTGTTGTCCAGCAGGTCATGGACGTTAATACTAGCCAACAAACCATTGTGGACTCTCGTATGGTGTCAGCAGTTAATATTGTTATCCAGCAGGTCATAGACTTTAATACTAGCCAACAAACCAGTATGGACTCTCCTATGGTGTCAGCTTTGAATAGTGTTATCCAGCAGGTCATGGATGGTAATACTAGCCAACAAACAATTGTGGACTCTTATATAGTGTCAGCTTTGGATCCTGTTGACCCTTTACCTCCTCAAAAAAGTTTTTTTTTTACATTGGATAGCACTTACCTGTTACCTCTGAAGCGAAAATGACATTTTAGTCAACGAGATTGCAAACAGAGCAGCGCAGCGACACCAATATAATTAGCAAAGAAGGTGCTGTTAAATCCAGTGTTGTTGTTAATTTATCAGACTGTCATCTTACAGATAGTAAATTAAAAGTATTGAACAGAGGGCTGACATTTGTCCCATCTGCTAGCGGTGATGTTTCACAAAGACTGTTCGAATTTAAATGTTTTGTACTAAAGTTAAATCTTCATGCTTGGTTTCCCAGAGTGGGCCAAACTAAATGGAATTTGAATAAGAAGTAGCGTGGTTCTTCCACTGTCTAATAACATTATTGTGGCTTTTGAAAGACTGGTTGAAAACGATATATACTCATATTTTGATAATAATCAGAAAATATGGTTTTATAACTTAAATCAGAATATAAAGCTTTTCAAGTTGCTAATTAACGATTAAGATAATGTTGTAAAGCTTGCTGATAAGGGGGGAGGGGTTGTAGTTTAGTTTTTTATGAAGAGAGCATGTTGAAAATGCTAAATGGTTTAGAATATGCACGTATTTATTTTTACCAGGCAAAAGTAATAGGTGCAGATGCTACTTCATGCATTAAGATGTATCAGCATGGACTTGTTACTAAAGAACTTTACACGTATTTTTTAGTTGAAACACCTGTTATTCTTTTTATATATGGAATCTCCAAGATACATAAAAGCCCTTTGAACCCATCCCTTCATCCTATTGTTTTGGCAAGCTGGTGGGTTACAGAACCTGTGTCCAATATCTTGAACATGAATTACAAAAAGTGCTGCATGTTTCTACTTTATTAAGAACAGTTCCTATTTTTTGGCACGACTATATGAATGGACGAAAGAACATAATGTTTTAACTAGTTATTTAGTAACACTTGACGTGGACTCTCTTTTTACGTGTATACCAAATGACATAGGTGTACAAATGGTAAATCAACATGTTAGTAATCAAACCAAACCAATTAGTATTGATTTTAATTTATTAAGCCAGTCGCTTAGGATAGTTCTGGAGAATAATGTTTTGTCATTCAGGATAGTTATGACAAACAAGCCATAGGAGTTGCCATGGGCACTCATGTTGCGAATTCCTACGTGAACCTCATTATTAATTGTTGGGAGATACAGACTATATTATCAAAAACATTTATTAGTGTTATGATCCTGTGGGTTTTACACAAGGTTTGTAGATGACCTTTTCATTATATGGGATGGTTCTCTGTGTGATTTATATGAATTCATAGACCACCTTCATATTACAACCTCTTTTTTAAGATTTAAAAGAAAGGTTCAATATGTAAGTATTGATTTTTTGGATATCACATTAAAGAAGGGCACAAAAGTACATCTACAGACAACCTTATGTAAGAAGGAGGTTAAGAAATGTGCATGTCTTATGAGAGACAGTATGCACCCTGATTTTATTTTTGATAATATTGTGAAAAATCAGATGTCTAGAACAAGTCGGCTTAATACTGATGAAGTGGAATTAACGACTCAGTTGAATGAAATGGCTCAGGATTTTATTGGGAGGAGTTATCACACTGACAGGGTCTAAAATATTAAAGATATCATGAGACAAAGGAAAACATTGTACCTACCCATTTTTTCAGCTAGGGCTTGGGTGACTGATAAAGAAATGCAGAAAAGAGAGGTGGGATGTAGGTTTGTTCTAACTTATGACCAGAACACTAAAAATATTGTACGTATAATTAAGAAGTATTGGCCCATTTTAACGCAAACATCATAATTAAAAGGGGTTATTTCAGTTCACCCATTAAGTTATAAGAGAAACACAACATTAAAAAATAAGTTTTGTTATAAAGGACAAAAATAAAGGAACAGAATTATAGAAATAGGCAAAAGGTAGGCACTTATAAGTGCAATAGTTTTAAATTTTGTCTATATATAGTCAGAAATTAGGAGGGATATAGCGACCAATTCATTATATAAGCATATCAGTAACACATACAGCACCCATACTTTTAAGTTTTTAATTCTGGGAAATATTTATGAGAATATTAGAGGAGGTGATATTATTAATTTAACAGAAGGAAGTGAAAATAAATGGATTCTAAGGTTTAGGTAATTTATTATGCCAGGCTTGAATGAAATATTTACTTTGAAACCCGAGTTAAGGAATTTGCAGAGCTTTATTAAGTGATTATATACCTACGTGTTCATGCCATGCTGGTTTCCTTAAAAGTTAATAACTATTAATTGAATGATTGTTTTAGTATATAAAGACTGTTCTTTGGTTTATCTGTTTTACAAGCCTGAGGAAGCAGTATTAACTGTGAAAGTCCCTGTGGTGTTGTACTTGCAAATAAACAGTGATTTTATCTTAAACTATCTCTGTTGTTCCGGAATATTTACTTTACTTTGTTTTATTTGGATATCTGTTTATTTCGGATTTAATTGCTCCAGGACCTTTGTTCTTTTTGCTCTGTGTGATTTTAAGCAATCTGTTGGGTCTTCATCCGTCCATGTCTTTTCTGTCAGCTCATCTCCCTTTGCCCTCCCCCAAAATAAAACATTTGAGAAGGATTATTCAAGTATCAGAAATATGTTAAGACCTTTTCATCCGTAGATGTACTTTCCTTGCTCCCAAAGATCCTTTTCCAGGAATTAGAGGGACTCTGGGGAAATACAGTTCAAGATTCAAAGGGTATTTTGAAGACACACGTGGAGACAGTTCTCCCAGGGACACTTGAGGGGAACTTTAATGGAAAACACCACTCAGGTGGCAGGAGTAACCAGCAGAACCACAACTTCAGGGAGTCTTTCCTTAGTAAGCCCTACCAGCGCTCCTGAAAGAAAGCAGTTATCTTCCTCTGGGTGCACTTATCCTTACATCTAAATTCTGGGCTAAAAATATCTACAGATTCTTGAGTACAAAAAGAAGATATCCAGAGGTTGTATCCAATAAATGTGATCCACCAGCACTTGTGCAAATATAAAAAAAAAGTCATCAGAGAATTCCCACCAGACCAGAGGAAATCTGGAATTTACTTAAAATTATTTTTACTACCAAAAAGGCAGGTGTCTGCTGACGAACCTTGGATTTCAGTGTTCTGACCAAATTGGTTCAACAAACAGAATTCTCTTTGGTTATACTTCAGTCCATTCTTTCGTTATTGGAAAAGGACATCTGGATATGCTCCTTAGACCTTTGGGAGGAGTATTACCATATTAAATGGACAAGCACCGCAGGGTGCTCAGTGAATGCATGGCAGAAACAGCAACAACCTTGAGACTGCAAGGATTCAAGGGGTTTCCATATCTGGGCGACTGGTTCATTAGCGCTCCAACCAGGTATTTGTTACTAAACCAACAGACTGCGTTCTCCTAACTTGTAAATACCAGGTAATAATTGTAGTTATGAAAAATCACAATTGACTCCTCAATGTTTGGAATTTGTAGTTACAATTTCCACTTACGGAAACTTTCATAGCCTCTAGGTTCAAGGCCTTGTGGCAAAGTATCACATGAAAATTCTTCAGTGGCTAAAACCTTATTAGCATCTGTTAAATCCATTTTTGACATCCAGTCTTTGCAGCAAGATCTAGACTGGGAAGTTGCACTCTGAAGAGATTCCTTGGGGCTGCCCCTTTGTTCTCACCGCAACCAAGGTCAGTGTGTCTACGGATGTCTCCAAATGGTGCGAACAGGCATTATCTGGAGTAGACACTCCACAGCTCCATGTAAAGGACATTAGCATTCTTGTGATGAAAGCAGAGTTTTTTTCACAGTTCATAGGTTCATAGGTGTGTATTAGGCTAATGGCCCTGGAGCCTTTACAAACCTAGCCCGTAGGATTACCCTGACATCGTGCCACCCGACCTTAGTTCCCAGTGCCTCTGTCGAGTAGAGCCACTGGAGTGATACCCAGGGTGAATTTTCTATTTCCCATCCACTCATCAAGGTTTCCCTTGAAGAGGGCCAGTGAGGTGCTCTGTTTGACATGTATGGGAAGTCTATTCCATAGCAAGGGCAAACTCTGGGTTATGAACCTGTTCCTCCACCATGTTCTGTTGATTGTGGTAATGTGGTTGAGTTCACTGGAGTGTGAGGTGCAGAGGGATTGGGATTTTTTTAGATGTAGCATTTCTAACAGAGCTGGATTAGACATGGCTTTGTAAGTCAAGCAGAGATCGCCTCTAAGTAGGCGATATGAGACAGAGAATTGCTGGAGTTTTTTTGAGTCTGTCCATATAGGACAGGTGTTTAAGGCCTAGGATGATCTTTGTGAGGTTCTTCTGCGGCCTCTCCAGTTGTTGCATTGCAAACCTTTCAGACTGCTCTCCCTTTGGGAACAGTTGCAATTCAGACAGATACTATGTCAGTGGTTTGGTACATCAGCAAGCAGAAGGGACGAAATCTTAACCCCTTTTGGTGAGAACCACTCAGACTGTGACAATAGGCATTTTTCTTCCAGTCAGTTTCTGATAGCCATGCATATTCTAGGGAGCTCCAGTATGATAACAGGCAAATTGAGCAGGTCTATTCTTCTGCCTTATGAGTGGCCCTTCATTTCAAACATGATGAAAAAGATATCTTCATCCAGGAGGCCAGCCTTCCTGCAGCCTCTTGGCCTCATCTCTGAACAACAAGTGCAGCAACTACCTTGTCTCCACCCCCCCAAAAAGGGAGTCATCGAGGGATGCTGTCTTACACACTTGGTCCCCAGAATTTCTATATGCTTCCGTTTCCTCTAACTCCAAATTTTACAGAAATTGATGCACTTGAGGAGCAGACTAAATATCATTACTCCTTGTTAATCTTGATAGATTGGGGTCCCCCTTTTTCCTTGGCCTTATCTGATGCGAAAACCATGGACCTTCTGTCCTATCCATACAGCTTGACTCAACTGAACATTCTGAAATTTAGCCGACAACTTGTTTCCCCCAGTTCCAGTCATGGCCAAGCAAACCTATCTTCTTCCCTAGTACGTCATATTTTGTTAGCTTCCTACAAGCCATCCACACTTACGCTCTATGTTAGCAAAAGGAAAAATTTCACCCTTTGAAATTTTAAAAGGGACATTGGCTCCATTTCGGTTCCAGTTGACCGAATTCAAGACATTTTAGCTTTCATTTTCAGTATAGGAGCTGCTCCTTCAACTATTAAAGTCCAGTTAGCATGGCTTCTTCTTGAGGGACTGCTGTTATTAAGCCTTCCTTATAAGGATCATACCTCGCCTTCGAATCCCTGTTTTGGTCTTATGGGTGTTTGTACAGCCACCCTTCCAACCTGTTGCTAACTGTGAGTTACAAAACCTTGGTCCCGGAAAAAGTTATTTCTTAGTGATTATGGCTCCTGCCAGAGGAATTTTTAAAATACAAGCCTTAAGTAAACCTCTGTTCCTCTTTTCAGAAAGATAGTCTCCCTAAGGATAAACCCTTTCTTTATACCTCATTTATTAGATGTTCACAGACAGTTACGCTTTTATCTTTATACAGCAAAGTTACCTTAGCCAGATGGCTCAAAGTTGCATTTCATTTTGCTAACACAAAATCACATTGATTTGCCTGTTCATTTAAAAAGCTCTTTCTGTGAAAGCCATGCCTATTTCCATAGTTTTAATCTTCAGCTTCTGTGGATGTTATATGTGCAGCAGCAGCTTGGGGTACTCCACACACCTTCACCATCTGTTTTAAATTTAATTTGGTTTCTAAGGTGAAAAGATCTACATGGTGCATTGGCATTAATAAATATAGTCTAGTGAATCTTCCCAAGATCAAAGGTAGCTGGAGACTCTGTCCCGTCAGCCAAGGATAAATGATGATTGACAATGTTAGATAAAAAAGTTATGTACTTACCATAACGTTCCATTGGTGTTGTCCATATTCATTTATCATTAACTTCCCTCCCCCTCCCCCGCCCTAGCAGTTGTTATCCTGAAACTGGCAATATGAAGACCTTTTTACTGATTATTTATAAAAGGTTCCAATATGCCCTCTGTGAGGGCATTATGTTTGTCATTCTCTCTTTCTGCAAACTCAGTTTGAGATAACTAGGAGAGAGGCATTGTGGGTAGGGCTAAAGCTCGAGAGTTTTTGGTCATCACGAGCTGTAATAATGGCCGAGTCGATTCTAAACCCATCAGTCATACACATATGACAATGGAGAAGACAGATAGAGCGTTATGGTAGATACATAACTTATTTATGTTTCACTGTTAGAACCTTAAGCCCTTCTCTGTTATTTTAAGTTCATTATTACTTTTTCCTTCTTCACTGTCTTTTTGAATTGTAAGTGCTGCTTTTCATAGGTTCATAGGTTGGTACTAGGCTATCTGCCCGAAGGCATTTATAAGCCTAGCCAGAAAGTGTTGGCTTTCGCCACCCCCTTAGATTAGTTCCCTGTGCCTCTGTCTAGCAGAGCCACTGAAGTGATCTCCGAGATAAACTTTCTGTTTCCCATCCACTCGTCAAGATTTCTTTTGAAGAGTGTTAGCAAGGAGCTCTGCCTAATGTAGATTGGGATCTTGTTCCGAAGCATGGGAAGTCTCTGGGACAGGAATCTATCCCTCCAGCACGTCCTATTTATTGTTGTGGTGAGGTTTAGATCCCTAGAACATGTGGCTCGCGGGGATAAGGTTTTCTTTAGGTGGAGCATGTCCATCAATTCTGGGTTGGACATGGCCTTGTATGTCAGGCAGAGATCACCTCTGAGTGGGTGGTATGCAACCAAGTACAGCTGTAATTTCTTCAGTCGAGCTGCATAGGGCATCTGTTTGAAGCCAGTGATCCTCTTGGTGAGGTACTTCTGTGGTCTTTCCAGCTGTTGCAGGTGTCTTGTAAGGTACATCCCAAATGGGGAGTTGTACTCTATGATGGGTCTGATGAGTGATTAGTAGAGGGGCACAATGACCTCTTTTGATCTGGATGCAAACCCTTTTGTGATTAGGTGGGCCACGTAGAAGGATTTTCTAACCACTATGGCAATGTGATTATCAAAGGTGAGGTTACTATCTACTTGGGTCCCCAGATCCCTTATTACGTCTTCCGTATTTAGGGGACTTCCACCTATGTGGTAGTTTGTGGGTACTTTGTTTTTTCCAAAGGGGATGACTATGCACTTTTTGGCATTTAGCTTGAGGCCATGATTTTGACACCAGGTATCCGTCTCAGTGAGACCCTCTTGGAGGATGTCTGTGTCAGCCGGAGAGTCAGTTATAGCCCCTAGTTTGCAGTCGTCTGTGAACTTGGTCAGCCATAGTCCTCCTGTGCTTGCCTGTACCTCAGAGAAGTATATGCCGAACAGGAGGGTCCTAGGACTGAGTCCTGTGGAACTCCACTTGTGACTGATTTAAAGTCTGACCTAGCTCCCGCAACTCTCACCATGTGGGTTCTGTCCGTGAACCAGTTGGCAACCCATCTTGTGAAGTAGGGGTTTATGTTCAGGCTGGTGAGCTTGTCTATAATACCAGAATGGGGAGTGGTGTCGAAGGCATTTGCAAGGTCTAGGTAGGCTGTGTGTACCACCTTTCCCTCATCTATAGCCTTGGTAACTGTCTCAAAGAAGTCCACCAGGTTCAGGAGGCATGATCTGCCCTTAACAAAGCCTAACTGGGTAGGGTCCAGTGTTTGGAGGTTCCCAATGTCTCTGTTAATGAGTTCCATGATGATGACTTCCATAGCCTTGCAGACCAAGCTAGTCAGACTTATAGGGCGATAGTTCCCAGGGTCTGTTGTGGCTCCACCTTTGTGTAGCGGAATAACCATTGCTGTGCACCACTCTGTGGGTACGTAGCCTATGGAGAGGCTGAGTTTGAACAGTGTGTTTAGGTGAGGGGTTAGTTCGTCTTTGAGCTCGTGTAGGACGCAGCCTGGGACACCGTCCGGTCCCATTGATGCTGTGTTTTTGGCTTTGGAGAGGGCTGTTTTAACCGGAGTGTCTGTGATTTCAGGGACTCTACATTCTTCTGGTATGGTAATGGGCCCTTTTGGGGGTGAGAGGGGGGGGGGGTAAAGATTGCGCTGAACCTGTCTGCCAGGATGTTGGCGATATCAGTCGGTTCAGTGTATTTTGTGCCATTCTGCACTAACTCCGAGAAGATCTGAGCATTGCCACTTAGATTCTTGACATAGCTAAAGAATGCCTTGTGGTTATCTTTGGAGTCCTTGGCAATTTTTCTTTCAAAGCTTGCCTTGGATGATTTTATGAGGGATCATAGTTTCTTGCTGATACTGATCAGGGATGTCTTCCCTTCTTGGGATTTTACTCTCTTCTGTACTAATTTCCTCCTCCTATTGTATAGCTTGTTTATGCAGGAGTGCACCAGACTGGTTTCCTTTTCTTGGAGGAGTGAGTCTTGGTTTTGCTTGGGATGGCATGATCCATGCATTCTTGTAGGTGCCCGTAGAATGCATTAGTAAAGGATTTTGTAGCTTGGACAGCATTATCCTTCAGCATGGGGGCTTTGAAACTTTCCACCTCGGTCTTAAGTAACATGAAGTTTGCTTTTGAAAAGTTTTTCACTGTGGTTTTCTTGTCCAGGGGCGGAATGTGGATATCCAAAGTGATTTGTTTATGGTCAGATCTAACCAGTGAGGGGTTGACCTCTGGTGTGGAACACTGGTCGCCCATGTTGGTGATGACCAGGTCCAGTATGTTGTCACCTCTGGTGAGAGTGTTGACCAGTTGAACCAGGGTGTTTGAGTTTATAAATTCTAGGAAATGTTGGGCAAGGGAGTTAGTACTTGAGTATTTCTCCCAGTTAATGTTTGGGTAATTGAAATCACCCAATGTTAGGGTGTTTGGTAGGACCTTTATGTTTCCCAGTGTTTCCAGAAATGCGGAATGGGGGTCCTGGGACATGGTGGGTGATCTGTAGCAAGCTACAATTTGAATTGCAGTTTTGCCCATTGTTAGTTGCACGTGGATGATCTCTGAAGCATCGTGCTGTGCCACTAACCTGGAGGTGTGGGTATCCGTGATGAATATGGCTACGCCCCCGCCTTTTGTATTTCGGTTTGGGTTCTGTGGCTGAAATGTATGGTATGAGTTGTAGCCTGGTAGTGCTGGGGTGCACACTGGAGCCTTAAACCAGGTTTCTGTTACTGCACTTGTATCTATTTTCTCCATACTGAGGAGTGCCTTGAGTGCGTGCATTTTGAGGTTTAGACTTCTGGCATTGAGTAGCATTACCCTCAGTTTTTTGTTACTTGTGCTATTTACGGTGGTGGGTTTGTCTTTTGAGCCTTGCCTAAAAAAGGCACTATGGGGGGTGGCAAGAGCCTTGGCCAGTATTCGAAAGCCTAAGGGTGACAGGTGCAAGCCGTCTCTAGTGAAGCAGCATGGCTTGTCGAGCATGTCATCCCAGGCGGACAGACACTGGATCCCCTTTGAATGACACCAGAAACTTAGCCAATTGTTGAAATTGAGAATTTTTTCTTTATATCGTGGTATCATTCTTGGTGAGGGCAGGATGCTACTCAGGGTCAGGGTCATACCGGCCTGGGCTACGGGATCAGAGAGCTCTTCCATGTCTTTTTTCATATAGTCCAGTGAGGTACGGATCAGGTCATTCACACCAACATGGACAATGACAGAGTCATATTTGTACTTGTTCTGTAGTGACCTGAGTGCATGTGTTATGTGGCAGATCCTGGCGCCCGACAGTCAGCTAACAGTAACCTTCTTCGTATTCAGCCTAATGAGTGGGACGTCAGTGTGCCTGACTATAGAGTCACCTATTACTAGTATGTTGAGTATGTTATTTTGCCTTAAGGGCTGTGATTGCATGGCACACTGGCTTTGTGAAGTGCGTGTTTCATGGCTTGTGTTGGGGGGTGGAGGTTGCTTGGATGTTTGCCTTGGAGGTCTCTGTTGGTTTTGCAGATTTTTATTTAGAGCCTCCGAGTATGTTTTCATGTATTTGTGTGTTTTTTCCAGTGCTACTTTAATGGTTTATGTGAGACTGGTGGTGTGATGCAAGTATTTTCCTTCTCCTCTTGACTGTCTGATCCATTCTTGGGTTGAGAGAGCTTAGCCTCCAGTTTGGCTGTATAATTGCATCTCTCGCATGTATTAGTGTTTGGTGGCAGGAGGAGGGTGTTGTCTGTGTACATGAGGCAGTTGTAACATTGCCTCAAAATGCCCAGATTCACCAGTTGGACTGGAGAGTACACCTGAAACTGCCTTTTGGACATACCTGGATAGGTACAGTAAACTGTTTTACTGGCTGGCTGGTAAGGTCGAATAGAGAACCTTGTCCTTCTATATAGTACAGGAGGGTCTAGTGCTAGGGTTTATAAGTGCTTGCTATAAGGTCTGAGTAAGTGCCAGGCTGAGAAATGAATGGCTTGAGTGCTTAAGTTGAAGGTTTGTCTAGTTCCAAGGGAAAAATTGAAGAGGAGACTTTGTGGAGCTGGAAATAGCTTTACCCTAGCTAACAAGTGCTGCCCGGCACACAAAACCGGGCAAATACGGTATTTATTGCAGGAAAATGAAACCGTTAGAAATTAACCCAAAATGGCCAATAAACTATTAATTTCTGGGCTGAAACCACTCCTCCAGGGACAGATAGGCTGCTCAAAGCTCCCCCCTCTCACAGGTGAACAGAAAACTTCCTTCTATCCAAGTACGGTATGGACAAACACAGAGATTTGTAACATAGCCCTGAATTCAGCACTAACCTGAAAATTGGACTATACTAGCTTATATTTTTGTTTAGAAAATAAAGCAAATACACTTAAAAAACACTTTAAATGCACAGAAAAAGATACTTATAGTTATATATTGCAGATCAGAATTGTAGTCAATGCCCCTAGTAATAAAAAGAAACACAAATACAGTAAAAGCAGATGAATAAAGTGCAATTTTATATATATATATATATATATATATATATATATATATATATATATATATATATATAAAACAATAGAAAATGAACAAACTGGTTTAAGCAAGTTACCCAATTAACCAGAAAAAAAGCTCAAAACTGAGCCCTGTTCCAGCAGTCTTCAATCAGACAAGTTCTAACTGCACACCCCTGCTTACTAGGGTGCAGGGGAAATATTACAGTGGTTTTCCTGCAGAGCAGTGATGAAACACATGACTACAGTACTTATAGTATGGTAATTGTTGCTTTCAGGCCATTCTGGTTGGAGAATCTTCATGACTTTGATGTTAGGAAGATGAGACTGTTCTGGGTTTTGTTACTATAACAAGTGTTTGGATTTGTATTTCAATACTGATACATTGTACAGCTTGAGGGCTGCTTGCTTTATGAAATGCTGTTATTAGTATCAGGTGTTGCACCAAGATCCTGTCTGCCTACATTCCTGGTAAGCCATGCAGGTATTAATGATGGCCGTGGCATTATTTCATGAAGAACAGGAGACTGAATTTTACTTTTAAGTACTGTAGTCATGTGTTTCATCACTGCTCTGCAGGAAAACCACTGTAATATTTTTTGTAAGCATTTTTGAACAACACTCTCTCTATAAAAAAAAAAAAATATATATATATATATATCTGTGTGTGTGTGTATATGTATGTGTGTAGATATATATATATATATATATATATATATATATATATATATATATATATATATATATATATTTTTTATACACAGATGTGTAGGAAGCAAGGTGAAATTCTTAGCGTCTTTTTTGGTAGGCTTTACATTCAGTGGTGGTTGGACAGTGTTTCTTTCAAACATCAGCAAACCCAAGTCTGAGAGAGTAGTGCAGATGTGAAATTTTTCGGAGTGCTGTGTATCTGTGTCTGTTAAGTATAGTACATATTTTAATAATATTTATTTTAATGAAAACACATTATTATTGTTAACCACATGAGAAGAACTTTCATTCTCTTGTTTCTATTTCTGTGGACAGAATAGAAAACAACTAGGCATTTATGTCTTGATTTTTGTATACAAAATGTTTAAACAATTTCAAAATGTAGCTTTTACAATGAGTCAGTTGGCTTGTGCATGGATGTAACGCGATACTGCTACAGTTCTCAACATATATTGCTCATCAGAATGTGGTTGTGATGCCTTGTAACATTTACATTAAATTTTAACCAAAAAGTTTCTTGTAGTTTCTTCCATTTAGCTTTATAATTGGAATTCATCTATGCAGGTAGATTCCTAATGATAGAAGTAGATGCATAGAATTCTAGATCTGAAAAATTATTACACCCACTTCTCCGTTGTCTGATACGGTGAGATAGTGCTATCCTGGGTTTATTAGGGTACTCCAAAACCTCAAATGAATATTAAATTGTTTAATATGCTTTTTACAGGGAGGTAGCAAAATATTCAGTAACATACAATATTTTAGGTATAATAGCAATTTTTTAATCGGTATCAAACTGTTATCCTTGTAAAATTCATTTATTCAATTTGTAAGTTAACCACTTAATACCTTTTACAGTCCTGTTATTATTAACATCTACACTTATTTTTAATTTATTTGTAAGAGTAGCCTCTTAGTATTTATTCTGATTATTACCTGAGTTGAAGTCAGCATAAGAATTATTCAAATTATTGAAATCTTTAATATTTATTTGTTTTAACCAAATGGAAAAAACACATCCTGTAGCAATAAATAGCGCTGATAAGAACAAAATATACAATGTAATCACAGAAGAAGATTCTCAGCACTGAAACACAGCCCAATATATGTAATGAATGTTTTAAAACATAGTCAGAAGCACACAACCAGCTAAATAAAAAAAAAAAGTTTTTTGTCAGCGCTTTTGCAAATCATTTGCTTCTTCAGATAATTGCATCATTTAACTAATACATATATAAAAGAAACAAGTCAATTAAAAGACTTAAAACCATCCAGTAAATATACATCATATATCACTAAGCAACCAATATTATCGAGTCTCACTTGAGGCAAACTCCTAAAAAGCACTTCCTTCTTAATCTATGTCCCTTCAAAATGGGCTTTAAAGATATATAATCATCCAGCACCTTCTCAAGATGTGATCTGAGTCTCAGGATCCACATTAATTCAATTCTTTCAGTTTCATTTAAAATGTCCCCAAGTGCACACCTTCATGTATAACCTCCACCACTAAAAATGTAAAGGTTTGCTATCTCGCTAAATGACTGCCCTCCCCATGCACAATATAAGTGATCACAGATTCTTTCCCAAAAACTTCTGTTGGAATTTCTAACATAGAAGGAATAACATGTAGTACAATATGCCAAATAAACAATAATCTTCATATTGCAATCTGCATCCACAGAGAACCTAAATTCTCTCCAAGTGTCAGTATGTTTAAATATAGCTGTAGTGTCTATAAACTCCCAAAAAGCATACCTGCTACATTTTATGTAATGTTCTGATTAACTAAGTGCTTTTCCAGTACATCACATTTGGGTTAGCACATCCTCTTCAATGACTTATTAATGTTGTAATAAAAACTAGGAGATGGACCAACTACGTTATGCAATGTAGCATCACTAATTAATATAGTCAAATTTTTCTTTATAATGCATTTTAACGCTGGAGTATCAATAATAAATACCATAGGGACTAACAAATATCTACTGCCAGCTCTGTTTGCTTATTTTATACCAGTCTCTGATGAAAAAAATGGTTTAGCCTCCATTGTACGCAGCTCAGAAGCTTTGTACTTGGCTAATTGGATGTCATGGTCTTTATAGCCCCTCTTTTTAAGGACTGTGTTTAATTTATCCAAAAAAGCAGCAAAATCATCATCCCTCATGTTAAGTCTAGACATGCGCATAGATTGTCCAGTCGCTATATTCTTAAACACGTGAGGGGCCTGCATACTAGATTGATACAGAAATCATGTTCTGTAACAGTCTTTTATATATAATTTAGCATAGAACAGCCCATCCTCAGATCTGCATACCCTAATGTCAAGAAATTCAATATCTCTAATAGAGGCAATTATACAAAAAGATAAAAATGAGCTACTATGCTGTATATACTCTAAAAGCTCATATGGCCAGTCAAGCATACCACCCCACAAAATAAAAATATTGTCAGCAAAGCGACAATAAAAACATATTTCTGTACTTTATTCAGATGGAATAACATTTCCTATTGGCCCTTTACCATATTGGTGTAGCTTTTGGCACAAGATGTGCTCATAGCTATGCCAGAAAGCTGCAAGTAATAGCGGTTGTCAAAAACAAATACGTTGTATTTTAAAGCAGTCTCCAAGAGGAAAACATAATAATTTAATAAAACAATCATATCCACTATATTGTTGTAAATCATATCAACCCCTTCAGTATTTGGAATTACCTTAAAAAGGGATTTGACATCAATAGTTAACATAAGGTATCTTCTATGTTTAGATAAACTACATGTATATTCATACAGATCATGACAATATTGCTTAGTATCATGTAAAACATAGTAATAATTTTCCAAAACAGGCTGAAAAAACTTTTCAACATGTATAGAAGCAGACTCTGTGATCCATCCCTCACCTGCTACAGTCTGTCTAAACAAAGGAATAGTGGGATGTTTATGAATCTTGGGTACCCCATGTAGGCAAGGTACTAACGGTTCACTGACATTTAAAAATGCCAAAAGATCTTTTGTTATGTTACCATTCAAGAAACACTTATATAGACTACTAAATCGTTCACTCAGTAATTCAGTCTCATATAGTGTAACACTTGTACTATCATCTGTCAACATATTCATTGATTTGTAATAAAAAAACAGCATCCATTATGACCACTGAGCCACCCTTACTACGGGACTAATAACTGTACCACAGTCAGACCTTCTTCTTCTGTTGTCAGATTGAAAAATTTCGTACCTCTTGTAGTATGTTCAAATAAACAGTAAATCTCACCTTCGCATGTACTCATTTTATTTATTTATTTATTTTACATTTGTTTACTGGGAAAGTCCAACAGGACAGATGTCCTTTTTCAGTGTAGGCCCAGAGAGAAAAGCTCCAGAAATAAAATACATAAAAACAATGGTTGAATAACATAAGCAGAGTAACAGTAATTATCTCGGTTACAGAGTGAATACCAAGCGCAGTTTTGAAGTATACAGTTGCATACACATATTGAATGTATACATATAATTATGTACAGTTAAAAGGGAACCTTTCAGTAGTGGTCAACTATCACTAGTAGAGAGAGCTGAATGAATGGAAAATAAATAGGCTATCCAGGGGAGTTGCAAGTGCAGAGCCAGATATTTGTAAGGTGTGTTTTTAGGAGTTTTTTAAATTGTAGTGTTGAAGTGTTGGCCACTAGTGAGTTTGGTAGATTATTCCAGAGTTTGGAAAAATAGTGAGGAAAAAAGTGATTCACCTGCTACATTGTTAGCTTTAGTGATGTGTAGAAGTAGTTTCTTGAGGTAGAATTAGGGTTGTATGATATCTTTGAGAGCCTTGTTTTTTCTTATTGATTATTTTGTGGGCGAAGGTTAGTTGATTAAAGTGAAGGAGTTGAGGGAGTTAAAGCCACTTGACCTTTTTAAGTAATAAACAATTATGTGACTTGGATGAGGCATTAGTGGCTGCCCTGGAGATTTTATTGTAATAGGCAAGGTCTGTTTTGCAGAGGTTTGTTAAAACTTGGGGGGTGTATAAGAGAGTTGATGAGGTGTTTTCTAATTGCAGCTCAGATGGTGTAGTGGTACATTGCTCTGACTATGGTGTACAGGGTCCTGGGTTTAAGTCTTGGCAGGGCTGATTATTTGGTGTTACCTCAGCAAGATCCTGCCTGGGTGTCCTGCGGAGTTCTACAGCTACAGAGAGAGAAAAGAGAGACTTTGATTGGATCAAGTACCTCTTTTTCAATTTTATTGCTTATTTTCGCTAGCTGCACTATTCCGAGCATTTTTTATTTATTTTGCAACCTATTTGAACTGTTTCTTTTTTAATTCTGATACTGTTTGCACGTTAACTGATCGTTTTCAAGTGTTTTTCAAGCGTTTAACTGTTGAGGGCTACACACTCAAGTGTGATAGCCATTTTTCTGCTTTAAAGGTGTTTGTATTACTGTATCTGTTTTAATTTTTGAAAACAAAAACAAAAAATCCTCTCTCTCTATACTCATTTCCCACCTTTTTATAACCAGTCGAGTCTGGTTTTCATATTTTGTTGAATTCAAGGCTGTTTTGCAGTTTCTGTGTTTCCCAGACTGTACTAAGAAGGAAGCTTCTCTGTTCATCAGTGAGAGTGGTGAGCTTTGAGCAACCTGTCTGTTGCTGGAGGAGTGGTTTCAGCTCAGAATCTATAGTTTTATTGGCCATTTTGGGCTATCTGTATCCCTTTCATATTTCTCTTTAAAAACCTGTGTTTGCGCAGTTTTTGCGCTTGTATTACCTTAGTAAGATCCTGCCTGTGTGTCCTGCAGAGTTCTACAGCAGCAGAGAGAGTAAATAGAGACTTTGAGTGGATTAAGTACCTCTGTTTTGCTTTTTATTACATATTTTCACTAGCCGCACTATTCTGAGCATTTTTTTATTAACTTTGCAACATATTTGAACTGTTTTTTTGAATTCTGGTACTGTTTGCACTTTAATTATTTTCAAGTTTTTTTTTAACTGTTTAACTGTTGAGGGGTACACACTCAAGTGTGATAGCCATTTTTCTGCTTTAAAAGTTTTTGTATTACTGCATCTGTTTTAATTTTTGAAAAAAAAAATCCTATCTCTCTATTCGTTTTCCTGCCTTGCTATAGCCAGTAGAGTCCGATTTTCAGATTTTGCTGAATTCAGGGCTGTTTTGTAGTTTCTGTGTTGCCCAGACCTTACTAAGATAGAAGGAAGCTTCTCTGTTCATCAATGAGAGTGGTGAGCTGTGAGCAGCCTATCTGTCACTGTGTTTGCGTGGTCAGATCCGACCATCGTGCAGCGCCATTTAACTAGGGTTAAAATATTCCCAGTGCCAGAAAGTCTTCTCTTCAAATTTTCCCTTAGAACTAGCCAGTTTTGTAGTTTTAGCACTCCAAACTGTTACCTTGTGCTCAGCACTTCTTCAAAACTCGTTGCAAGCAATAAATCTACAAATTACTGCAGTACTCAACTTTCCTCACTTGTAAGAGGAAAACCGTTTTCAGTACTTAAATTAATAAGCACCTATCCAGGCATGTCTAAGGGTCAGCTCCCGGTGTTTTTCCCTGTCCACCTGATGCATCTGGGCATCTTGGGGCAATGTAGCAATTGCCTTATGTACACTGACAACCCTCTCCTCCTACCACCCAACACTACAACCTGTGAGAGATGTACTTATATAGCTAAACTGGAAGCCAAGCTCTCTCCAACAAAGACTGGACTAGACAGTCAAGAGGAGAAGGTAAACACCTGCACCACACCACACTCACACATAGTCCAGCAAAACCTACACCACCTAAACCCACCCATAGTAACACAAAACACACCTACATTTGTGGAGCCTCTCAGTAAAAATCTGCCCAAACAGCAGAGACTTCCAAAGCTGAAAGGCAAGCAACCCCCGCCCCCCACACTACCTAAATGACAGCCCACAAAATCAGTGTGCCACTCAACCTCAGCCCATAAGGCAAAACAACGTACCCAACACACTAGTCATAGGCGACTCTATAGTCAGGCAGACTGATGTCCCACTCACCACTCTAAACAAGGAGAAAGTTACTGTCAGCTGCCTTCAGGTACCAGGATCCGCCACATAATGCACGCACTCGTGTCACTCCACAACAAGTACAAATATGACTCTGTCATTGTCCATGTTGGTGTGAATGACCTGAGACGTACCCCCCTGGGCTACATGAAAAGTGACATGGAGGAGTTCTCAGATTATGTAGCCCCGGCAGTTATGACCCTAGCCCTGAGTAACATCCTGCCATCACCCAGAATGATAGACTTCAGCAATTGAGTAAGCTTCTGGTGTCATTTTAAACGGATGCAGTATCTGTCTCCCTGGGATGACATGATCAACAGACCATGATAATTTGCCAGAGATGTCCTGCGCCTGTCACCCCTGGGATTCTAGAAATTGGCTAAGGCTCTTGCCACCCCTATAGTGCCTTTCCTTAGGCAAGGTTCAAATGACAAACTCACCACCATAGCAGGTGCAAGCAACGTTTGAGGGTAATGCTACTCACTGCTAGAAGTCTAAACCTCAAAATGCACTTACTCGAGGCACTCCTTAACATGGAGAACATTGATATCTGTTCAGTGACAGAGACCTGGTTCAAGGCTCCAGAGAGCACCCCTACATTACTAGGCAATAATTCATACCAAACCTTTCGACCACCAAACCTGGACCGAAACACTAAAGCAGGAGGCATGTCCGCATTCATTAAGGATATCCACACCTCCAGGCTAGTTGCTCAACATAATGCATCCAAAATTATCTAAGTGCAACTAACACTGGGCAAGACTGCAATCCAGGTTGTAGCTTGTTACAAATCCCTCGCCATGCCATACGATGCCCACTCCACATTTCTTGATGTACTGGATAATATTGAGGTACAGCCCAATACCCTAATAATGGGCAATTTCAGCTACCCCACTATCAACTGGGAAAATTACTCATGTACTAACTCATTTGCTCAATGTTTTCTGGAATTCATAAATTCCGATGCCCTGGATCAGCTTGTCCATACTCCCACCAGGGGCAGCAATATCCTGGACCTGGTTATTACCAATATGGGCAACCGATGTTCCACGCCAGAGGTCAACCCCTTGCTGGTCAGATCCGACCACAAGTTAATCATCCTAGACATCCATGTCCCACCCTCACCCCCCAATAAGGAAACCACCATAAAAAACTTCTCCAAAGCCAACATCATGCTTCTTAAGACAGAAGTGGCAAACTTCATGATACCCATACAGATGGAAAATAGAGGTACGATTGCTGACTCCTTTACACCTGCACTGTATAAGCACATACACAAGTGCATGTATCGTGCCATCCTCAACAGAACCAAGATGCTATCCTCCAAAAAAAAGGAAGCCAGTCTGGTGGTCCCCAGCCATAAATAAACTCTGCAACAAAAGGAAGAAGCTGTTGCAAAAAAGAGTAAAATCCCCTGATTGCAGGAACTCCCTGTTTAGCCTCAGTAAGAATCTGAGATCACTCATAAAATCCTCCAAAGCTAGTTACGAAAATAAAATCGTCACTGATTCTAAAGACAACCACAAAGCATTCTACAGCTATATCAAGAATCTCAATGGCAACACTCAGATCTGCTCTGAGTTACAGCACAAAGGCACTAAATATACAGAACCAACTGATATTGCCAACATCCTGGCAGATATGTTTTGTGCAAACTTTGCCCCTTCTCACCCCCCAAAGGGCCCTTCTCTATACCGGAAGAATGCAAAGCCCCTCTAATCACAGAAGCACAAGTACAGACTGCACTCTCCAAAGCCAAGAACACAGCATAAGTGAGAACAGACAACATCCCAGGCTGCGTTCTGCATGAGCTACAGAACGAACTGGCACCCCACCTTAGTACCATGTTTAATCATAGCCTCACTTCAGGCTTTGTGCCTGCTGAATGGTGCACAGCTACGGTTATCCTACTCCGCAAAGGGGGTGCCACCACGGACCCAGGGAACTACCGCCACATTAGCCTGACGGGCCTGGTCTACAAGGCCATGGAACGTGTCATCTTGGAGATTATAAACAGACATAGGTAACCTCCAAACTCTGGACCCCTCTCAGTTTGGGTTTGTAAAAGGTAGATCTTGTCTCCTAAACCTGATTGACTTCTTTGAAGCAGTCACCAGAGCCGTGGACTAGGGTAAGGGGGTGCACACAGCCTATCGTGACCTCACCAAGGCTTTCGACACCATCCCCCATGCTGGAATTATAGATAAACTCACTAAACTGGGCATAAATCCCTATGTCACAAGATGGGTAGCCAACTGGCTCACTGACAGAACCCACACAGTGAAAGTAGCCGACTGCAAATCTATCTTTAGAACAGTGACAAGTGGAGTACCACAGGGCTCAGTCCTGGGTCCTCTACTGTTTGGCATCTACTTCTCAGAAGTCGAGGCTAACATGGCAGGTCTTTGGCTAATGAAGTTCACAGACAACTGAAAACTAGGAGCCATAATAGAATCGCCTAATGATGTGGACATTCTACAAAGGGGCCTCACTGAGACTGATGCTTGGTATCAAAGTCATGGCCTCAAGCTCAGTGCCAAGAAGTACATTGTCATCCCTTTTGGGAAAAACACTGTACCCTTGAACTACCACATAGGCAGTAGCCTACTAAACACCGCAAGTGTGAAGAGACCTTGGAACACAGGTGGATAGTAGTCTATCCTTCGATAATCACATCACCACAGTAGTCAGGAAATCTTTCTGTGTGACACACCTCATCACAAAGGGGTTGTCCTCCAGAAAAAGAGGTCATTGTTCCTCTCTACTCATCCCTCATCAGACCCATTATAGAGTACAACACCCTGTTTGGCATGTACCTCGCAAGACATCTACAACAACTGGAAAGGCCTCAGAAATACCTCACTAAGAAGATTACTGGCCTCAAACAGATGACATCCACAGAGTCTCAAAAAACTCCAGCTCTACTCCATCGCATATCACCTACTCAGAGGCGACCTCTGCCTAACATACGAAGCCATGTCAAACCCAGGTCTGTTGGACATGCTACACTTAAAGAAATCCCAGTCTCTCTGAGCCGCACGCTCCAGGGACCTAAACCTTGTCACCACAATAAAAAGAACATGCTGGAGGGATAGATTCCTGTCCCAGAGAGTTCCCATGCTCTGGAACAAACTACCCATTCATGTCAAACAAAGCTCCTCATTAGCCCTCTTTAAGGAAAATCTTGGTAGTTAGATGGGAAATCGGAAATTCACCCCTGTGGATCACTTCTGTGGCTCTGCTCAACAGGGGCACAAGAAAATAATTTTCTTGAGTGGCGAAAGCCAGAGAACATCTTTTGGCTAGGTTTATATAGGCCTGAGGGCCGATAGCCTAGTACCTACCTATGAACCTAATAGTGGCTTTTGTGTTTGTTAGAAATTTGTTTCTGTGTAGGGTACCGAGTTTCTTGTGGATTTTTTTAATTGTTTAAACTATATAAATGTCAAATTTCAGGTTATCAATTTCTACTCCTAGCAATTTTGTTTGGGTTGTTGGGGTGATGATAATTTTATTTTTGGAGAAGATGCTGAAGGTTGAGGATGGGGAGGTAGTCCTAGTTTGGCAGAAGAAAAGTTTTGTCTTATTGGGATTTAGAATGTGTTGGGAGCTGGTCAACCACGTTTCAACAGATAAGGAGTCTTGGGTAATGATGTGGAGATCTTTGAGAGAGGAGACCGAGCATATCAGAGTAGAATCATTGGCTTTCTGAACCACTGAGGGCGTGGAGTGTAGCAGAATAGAGCTGATTGGTGAAGAGAGAGAGAATAGAAGGGGACCAAGGATGTAGCCTTGTGGGACCACTTAGGTGACTGGAAGAAGGGGTGAAAGATATTATTGCCAGCAGACGGCCTGCTAGGTAACTTTGGAATCAAGTAAGAGCAGGGTTGCTGAAGTTTAGGGTGGAGAGAACATTGATGAGTTTGCTGTCATTGACCATGTCAGAGGCCTTGGACAGGTCCAAGAATATGGCCAATACAACTTTGACCATTGTTTCTATGCGGTTAACTGTGTTTGTAAATGACATTATGGCTGTAGTGGTGCTGTGAGAGGGGTGAAAACCATGTTGGGTATTTTATAGGAGTTTGTTTTTAAGGAGGTAGTGCATAAGTTGGGTGTGTGTATGACCCTTTCCAGAATTTTGGATAGAGGGGATAGGATGGCAATTGGGCGATAGTTTGTTAGTTCGGTAGAGTCACCTCCTGTATGTAATGGCAGAATGTGGGAGATTTTCCATATAGCAGAGACCTGTGTTTCAGATAATGATCTTTTTGAGTATGGCTACAGGGTATGCAATTTGCTTCTGCTGCAATTTGCTGGAATTCAGCAGTGAGATTATCTGCAGCTAAGGTAGCTGGCTTAAGTTTTTTTAGTAATTTTTTGATGGTATTAATGGAGACTGAGTTTAATGTAAACTGGTTGGTGCTATTTTGTAGGTGTGTACTGTTATGGTTTGGGATAGGAGGGGTGTAGTAGGAGTTGGTCTGAGTATTTGCAAGAACTTGGATGGATTCTGTAAAGAAATTATTAAACTGAGTTGCTAAGTTCTCAGAATTGCCAGCTGCTGTTGGGGTGGGAGTCGTTGATTTGCCTGGTTGTAATATTTTAACTGCAGCCAAGAACTTTTTGTGGATTACTTTGATGTTTATTCTGGATATTGTGGTAGTAGTTGCATTTGTCTAATTTTACTAGTTTTTGGTTTATTTCGAAGTTCATGTGAGATTTGATTTTATGAAATTGTTCCCAGGCCTTGTCTCTGGCTTTGAGTAGGGATATGAATTGTTTACTTAGCCAGGGTGCAGTTTGATTTCACTCTGTTTCTAGGTGGTGCATGGTAGGCAAGTATATCTAGGAAGGTAGAGTTGAAGGAGAGAACAGCATCTTCCAAGGGCTGGTGTCTGAGAGCTTCCGAGTTGCAGCTTTTTAGGGCAGAGATGAACCTATTTGGATCAAAGTTTTTTTTTTGTTTCTGATTAGATGGAAGGAGGTTTGGCAGGTTTTGATGAATGCAGCTTCTTAGGAGAAAGGTTGAGTTATGGTCACTCAGGCTGTCCGGGAGATGGCCTGAGTGTGATGACAGATTAGGATTAAGTAAAATCCAATTGAGAATGGATTGCCGCTTGGACGTTTTATCAGTCCTAGTGGAAGATGTAATGATTTGAGGTATGCCATAAAGATTAACATGGAATGTAGGGCTTAGAGAGGAACAAAGGAGACAATCAATATTAAAGTCATCCATCAGTATAGTTTTTTGTGGGAAAGACTTGGAGGTCCATTGTAGTATGCTTTCATGTGTGGCAATATTGCCTGGCAGATTGAATCCCACCTATGATGTTGAGGTGTTTGTTGGGGTTAATTGTTAACTTAAATATTAATTCTGCATTCTCAAAGTCAGGGATGGTTAGGTCAAAAAGGTTGTGTGTAAGGTGATCTTTGAATAAGATTTCTACACCCTCTCCCCTTTTGTTTTTCCTGTCTTTGAGTAGCAAACTGTATCCAGTATTACTGCTGATATCTGGTTTAAGCCATGTTTCTGTTAATGTTACAGTGTCAGGGGAATAATGGGATAGATGGCATGCAGGTCATGAACTTTGTTGACTCTGCTTTTTGCATTCATATTAAGGAGAAGGGAAGATTTGTTTCTTTGGTGGAGTGTAGCATGTTTTGGTAATGAGGAGCTGGGTACTGTATTGTATTTGGGAGTGGGACCAGAATTAGGGTGTATGTCTCCTGAGTGGCTTAATTGTTTTATTATGTGTAGAAGGAGTTTGGAGAGCTTATATTGAAGTTTAGTTTGTGTCTGAGAGACTGGAGATGTGGTTTGTTGAGGAAGGAATTTGATTGTGCGATAGTCTGTGTTAGGTGTTATGGGAAAGGGCTGGAGCTATAGCGTAGTGTTGTGAACTTTAAAATGAGGTTTGCGAGGGAGACAGGATAGTGAGTTGTAGTGGAGTATCCTATGAGGAGAGGGAATGTAAGTATATGTAGTAAGCCGGTAGTGATATGTATAAGTGTTATATTTAAGGGCTTCATGTTGAGGTAAGTTCTTTGTGTGAAATTTTACTAGCTGAGGATATAAGGAGTGAGCCATGTATATGGGTGATTTGGTAAAGTGTTTGAGAGTTTTGAATGTTGTGTTCTTTTGGCTAGATGGTTAGGCAGAGGGAGGTTAGATGAAGTGAGGAAAGGGGATTGTCAGTAATGGGGTCTGGTAATGGTAGGTGTGATGTGATAGGATTGGATGTGGGTTGGGTGGGTGTGGTTGTGTTTAAGTATAAATGTAGGTAGAGTGGGTGGGAATTGGGGGTAGGGTAGGGGAGCAGAGTGAGCTTGAGTATAATGGGTTGAACCAATAAGACGGACCAGAGCCCCACACTGGCAGAAAAAAAAATATTTACTATTTGTGGCTAAATTTTGCAACAGGTTAGTGCCACACAAGAGACCAAAGTATAAAAGTAGTAAAGTTAGTGTTTTAATTTAACACAGTTGAAACTCTGAGTACAGTAGTATGGGTGAGAGGAGGAAGCGCTAACTTTGGGGAGTGGGAGGAGGGACAGATTAAGGGACTTCTGTTTCCTTGTAAGTGTCTATGCCACTAAAAATAAAAGACCCACAGTTTTTACACTTTGACTAATGATATTATATGCTATTATCACATAGGACATGTACTGCAGTTTCTTCAGGACATGTTTTGTTGGTGGTCTGCATTCATGGGAGTTAGCTGTGAATTTTCACGTGGTCAGTGCCAATGGGAGAAATGTAATAAACTAAAAATATATGCAGGATTAAGGAGGGAAAGGTGGGGGTAGTACCAGAAGGTAAAGAGAGAACAGCGTTAGAGAGACCGGCAGATAAGATTTATATAGAGGGTAATAGCCGAGAGCTAAAGCACAGAAGAGATGGCAGATAGAGAGAACAATGTAGAGCTTGCACAGTAGACTACAATTAAAGAGTAAAGTAACAAATTGATTCTATTTTTAACGTTGAAACCTAATGTTTAAAACCCCGAGACACTTTAAAGCAGCACAATACTATAAAAATGGCAGTAAGTATAGATCAAATGCAGTTGTCGCTAATAATGGGTTGGGAGGGTGGCTTAATGGCTAAAGTGTTTGCCTTACAAACACAAGGTGCAGGGTTTGAGTCTCACAAGGGATAATTGGCTAGGCGTAAATGGCTTGCAAGGGCAGTTAGCTTAGTACTAAACCATGAATAAAATCCAGACTATAAACCAATTTGCTCTTCACAGGGATCATGTCAGTCGCCCTGCTAGACAGGGGTCCAGGAAAGTAAATAATGTGGGAAGAAGTAGCCAGGGAATTGTTATGGCTAGGCTTGTATAGGCCCTAGGGCTGATAGCCTAGTGCTAACCTATGAACCTATAATGCCTATATGATAACAGTAATTGACCAATTTTTAAACAGAACAATACATTAACATGGAAGATTTGCATCAAATGCACTTCTCACTATTACATTTTATCAAATAACAGCATTCAGCATTACATTTGTAAAGAAATACATAAAGTACAGTTGCTACCAGGCCTGTATCAATGTCAGTTGCTAGTACAACATACTCCTAATGTCTTGTACTTGCTAATTTAGCAAAAGAAATAGGTAGCTAAGTAGCATATGTACACTATTGGTAGCAGTATTTGAGTAAAACAATGAAACGCCAGAATTAACACCTATGGTAAAGTAAGACACTGTTGATTTTATAGTGTTACACTCAGGTCCTGGTTGGTGATAGCGATCATGCTATCCAGGTTTGGGATAGCAACCATGCTACACAATTCATGGTGAGATTTGGCTAACCACTATAAACAAAACAGCTTAAATCTCACAGGACTGCATATGATAAAAACTAAATTGTAGTATGTCTAATTATTCAGTCACTTTCCAAAAAGTATATTGCATAGAAATGCACATAATCAGCAGGATATGAAGAACAGTTTACTTGCGTGTTGAGCACACTGTCATGGGATCCAGCTGTAGTCTCAGCAATAAGATATTTAAAAATGGTGCCTGAAACTACTGGGGAGTAAGTAAGCTTGGTTGTAGGGGAGGGTGGGAACGACTGCCTTTCAGTGACATCAGGAAAGAGTCCAGTGGAAATGGGAATGAAGGATTAAACTAGATTGAACTGACAAGGCATACCAGAGCCCCAAAATGACAGAAAAAAACTTTCTACTATCTAAAAAAGTAGTAGAGTTAGTGTTTTAATTTAACATAGCTGACCTGCTGAAACTCTGAGTACAATAGTATGGGTGAGAGAAAGAAGCACTTACTGTGGGGAGTGGGAGGAGAGACAGGTTAAGGGACTGCTGTTTCCTTGTAAGTGTGTATGCCACTAAAAATAAAAGACCCACAGACTTTTCACTTTGACTAATGATATTATATGCTAGTATCATGTAGGACATGCACTGTAGTGTCTTCGGCACAGGTTTTGTTGGTGGTCTGCGTTCGTGGGAGTTAGCTGTGAGTTTTCAGGGGGCCAACACAAATGTGAGAAATGAGCACACTATAAGGGGACCCAGCTGTAGTCTCGGCAACAAGATATTTTAAGAAAAAACAAAAAAAAAAGCTTCTTTTAAAGGGTGGCTCTGTGGTACATATAAACTAAGTAAGTAAATGTCATTATTAACTTCATCATGTTGATAAACAGTTTTTAATGTCAAAGTCCATGCAAACATAGTTTGTCAGTAATGCTCTGAAACAAGTCACCTCTTTGGGCAGGTATAAATGAAGGTTCCTTGGTCAAAACAATGACCTCCAATGCCGACAGAGTTCTATTAGAAATATTCCACACTAGTTCTTTTTCCCCCGCATCTTCTTGATGGACTGGTGACCTTTGTTTATTATTAGATATTTACTCTTGCTCCTCCCATGGCTGCTCGATTGTTCTTTGGATGGTGGTCGGTTTACCCTTATAGGAAGGTGTAGAGCAAGAAAAAACTCTTCACTCTGTGTAACTTTCCTTTGTACTGCTGGAGTCGTATCCTTGTTGGCATGTTCCACATTAGTGTTATTGGCTATATGAGATTGGATAGCCAGTGGGGGTTCACCCAAAGGAGTATTATATACAAGTAGTTCATTAATGGGTTCAGCACTCAGATTTACTTTCTTAGTATCATAACTACCTGAGTTAGCATTTACACCACTGTTCTCTACAGTTGAAACATTATGGGACCAAGAAAACTATAATTAATCCTAAAATCCCTAATGTCTCTCTCACGCTTCATTATTTTCTGCTGAAGGAGCTTCTTTTCATATATATGAACATTATCAATCACTTCACTTATGGACACAGCTTTATCTGTTGATGCCAAACCATAACATTCATCTTGTAATCTATTTATTCTAGTGTATATTTCTCTCTCCTCGGGTTTAAAATAATCATCAATCAGTTGCATGTACTGAAAACTGGTGTCAGGATTAATTCACTGCCATTTAGCAAATAGCTTGGAGTAAGCTGTGAAGATTAGGTGAAGATGGGTGAAGACTGCCAGCCTAGCCAGATAGAATTTTGGAGATAATTCTGTCATCTGTAAATATTAATGTAAACCACAGGCTGTTGTCTTAAATGGTAAAACTAGTGTTATATGTGGAACTGGAAAATAATGTAACAACAGTGCACTCTATTGACCAAGTAAAGCAGGCTGTGACCCTTTGATGTTAAAACTTGGAGCCAGTAAGTCTAGAGTGAGGCATCACGCCTATTGTTTTAAGGCCAGAGTTAATGGCCAGAATTTTCATGCATAAATGTCCTTTCCTGCTCTGGTTTCTGCACAGAGGTGAAGAATGTAAATGTAGTTTCTGTTAGCCTGGGAACCCAGGGAAGTGTGAAGAATGATGTAATGTGAACCAGGAATGTGATTTTAAAAACAGAGAATCAGAGAGCATTAAACATTTTTCTCTTGACCATCCAACTCACCAGCATTGTCTTGCTCTGTATGCAAGTTTTAGATTTGTGTTTTCTCTTAGAAATAGCTAGAAACTAGAAAGATTAGACTGTGTTTTTCTGTGATGTCAGAACTGTACTGCTGAATTATTTTAAGTATTTCTCTGTGATCTCTGAACTCTTGACTAGCACAGTGTAGTAAAAAGTATTGTCTTGTGTGTTGACTGTTTGTTATTAAATATTTTTAAACCCTTTCAACTGTGGCTGTTTTTGTAGAGATAATTTAAGCTCTTTAGAATACTTGCATGCCTTTGGTAAAATTGTACAGTGCCACTCCACGCTTTAGCCCTGGGCTATACTACTAATTGGATAATAATATTGCACAGTAATAATTGGACACCCTTTTAAGGGCCTTTGAGTAGCTGATAAATATTAGTGGGTGGTGGCAGCTGGCACTACCGTATAGTCTGGGGAAAAAGGGGCACAGCTGGAGAACCTGTGCCAGTCTTTCCCAGGAGTGTCTGTGTGGTTGTATAAACTCTTCTGAAAGTGTGTGTGGGTGTGTGGGTGTGGGTGTGTGTCAGCTATCTGGGGAGGACATGAAGCACTGTTTGGACAGAGAGGGTGCTGGAGGTTTGAGCTTTCCCACTTGACTGAGATCTGGACCCTATAGCTGTGCCAGTGGGGAGTCTTATTGGGGACCTGGAGAGCAAGGGAGTGACCAGCCCCGGACTGACTGTGATCTCTGTGTGTTCTAAAGGGACATTGCACTTTACTGTGTGTATTTGTTATCCTTTCCTCCTATATGAGACGCCCCTCACTGGTGTTAGTGGTGATGTAACCTCTGAGTTTGTCAGTATAAATCATTTTCCAGATGTCTCACCTTAGCTCCAAATATATAGTTCACTTCATGCAAACCGTTTTTAGTTGTGGCATTCTGGATTTCACCAGCAAGTAAAGGATTAGATTCCAATTCAGAACATTTTAACAGATTCTCATTCTTCTTTTGTGTTGTCATTCCTTGCGGATTAAAATCAAGCTCCAATTTAACAGAACCACCTTCTGCCATGCTTGCAATGGGAAGAGAAAGTATGACTAACTAAATGGGAAAAAAAACATCCCAAAGCAATATAAGAAAAGCAGATACAGAAAAAGATTCTCAGCACTGAAACACGACCCAATATATATATGTAATGAATATCTTAAAGTGTTTAGTCAAAGGCACACAACCAGCTGACTAAAAAAGTTTATTGTGAGTGCTTTCATGAATCAGTCGTTTCATCAGACAGTTACATCAATTAACTAATGCATATATAAAAGGAACAACTCAATTAAGAGTTAAAAAACAAACTATAAATAGAGACATCACATATCACTAAGCAACCATTATTATCTAAACTCACTTGAGGCAAACACCTAACCCCCCCCTTCAAAATGGGCTTTAAAGATATGTAATCATTCAACCTCTTCCCAAGATGCGATCTGAGTCTCAAGATCCAAAATCATTCAGTTCTTCCAGTTTTATTTAAAATGTGTCCCAAGCATGCACCTTCATGTATAACCTCTACCACTAAATATTTAAAGGTATGCATCGTATCTTCTTGCATTATATACTTTGCTATCACCCTAAACGACTGCCCCTCTGTGCACAATGTAAGTGATCATAGATTCTTCCCTGAAACCTTCTGTTGGATTTTCGAATGTAGAAGGAATAACAGGCAGTACAATATGCCAAGTAAACAATATTCTTCATATTGCAATCTGCATCCACAGAGAACCTAAATTCTCTACCGGTGTCAGTAAACTCACAAAAAGCAAGTCTGTTACATTTTTTGTAATGTTCTCATTAACTAAGTGCTTATCCAGTACATCCCACTTGGGATAGCACAACAATCCTCTTAAACGACTTATTATTCTTATAATAAAAACTAAGACATGGACCAACTACATTATGCAGTGCAGCATCACTAGTTAATGTAATCCAATTTTTCACTATAATTTGTTTTAGCACCGGAGTTTCAGTACTAAGTATCATAGGGACTGATCTGGTCAAAGACTCTCTTCAACCACGACTCGAGCCAAACGCAGTGTTGCAGACTGATAAAATAAAACAGAGAAAATTATACATAACAGGTACAAAGATGTTTGTTGTCAAGCAATGAGCATTATAAATATTAACAAGAATTAAACATACACTGCAAGCAGGATGCTGATTGCACTAGGAATAGAAAGTAAAAAAAAAAAAAAACAAAACAATAAAAAGGCATTTGTAGTAACAGGGCAGCTATCAGAATTGTAGTATCTGAAACTGTAAACTGGAGATTAGGATGCAGAAAACGTATGTTAAGTATTTAGTCTGTGAAATTCTGTGCTTTTGACCATATAGAACAGATTTGAGTGTCTGTAGGGTGTTTTTATTTCATATGGGAGTTTGTTCTGTGGAGCAGGGCCCATTTTGCAGAAGACTCGTTCTCCTGTAACAGTTTTGAATGGAGGCCCCGATAGGGAAATCTCGTTTGATTGACTGCTACTCAGGGAATGAATCTTTTGGTTGAGGGGGAATATCCTTTTTATTGGTGGGCAGTACCTTCAGTTAGCACAGTAAATGTTGAGGAAGCTAGGAGACAGGTTGATCTCTTAGTGACAGGCATCTAGTTTAATATTCTGAGTAGGTGATGGGTTCAAAGGTCAGCAAGAAGAGCAACTCTGAATATTTTGTTTTTTATATCTTGAAGCCTGTGTATGTGCAGGCTGAATGGAAGACAAGAGATAGTAAGCTTTATTCAAGTTTAGGAAGAAGTATGTTTTTGAAGAGCCGGGCAGGCCTCGCGGGGAAAAGATGAGTAGTTATTTTATAGCATAGTTTTATCTGTGCAAGAACTTTAACAATATTGTCTATGTGAATATTAAAGTTCAATCAGAAGTCGAGATTAAGCCCTCTGTTTTTATTCACACACATTAGGAATAATGTTGTTATGGTTGTCTGTTATTTTCAATCCTGATACTTGTGGTAGTCTGCTGGGGTTCGAAAAGCATCATTGGTCTTCTTATGGTTAATGAAGGGCTGTTTGTTCTCTGCTCAGGTGCAGGTATCGGAGAGAGAGAGTGTGTTGGAGGGAGCATTGCAGGTTAGATGTATGTGGTGTGATTCTTGAAAACAAATGTCCTTAGCATATAATGTTACGTTTAATCCTAGCTGGTCCTAGCGGATATCATTAATGAATAAGGATAATAATAGTGGACAGAGAACAGAACCCTGCAGGACATCTGTACTGGACGATAATTGGTTATTTAAGAGGACGTGAAATCTTCTATTGTTACGCTAGCTTTGAAACCATATGCTAGGGCCAAAGTGTTTTAATAAAGTATTTGTTTTGTCTTGGCTGAATTTTAGTCCAGAAACATTTTCAGAGTTATTTAAAGCACTTGTAACTATTTGCAAAGAAGATTCAGCATAGCAATGGACAGAAGAATGCCATCCGTAAATAGCTGGAGCTTAGACAAGTATTGCTCTCCAGTGTCACAAAATCTGTTGTATCCTTATTGAGTTTAATATAATTGCAGAATGGCTGAATTACTAACACCAAAACGAGAGAGGAAAGAAGACATCTGTGTTTATCGTTCCTTTGGTAATTTTAAAAGGATATGATATTTAACATCTTAGCTAGACAGATGAAAAAGATATGGCCAAAGTCTCTGTCTCAGTCTAGACTTATTAAATCTAATTATTTTTGTTGGACGAAACCCAGTCAGTGAGAGCTCCTCTTCTTTTAATATTATCTTGTTTCTGTCTATTTAAAATAATAATGTATTGCCCCTTTGGGTTGTTTTTCTTAATAAAAGATGGATGGTTGCTTTTGTGGTGTAAGTATTCGTTAGTAAAAGTTTCTTTCCTATATGTCCTAGTATTAAACTGTTTATTCCCTTCATCCCATCTCAAAAGAACATCAAGGAAACTAACACTCTGGCCACATGCTCCCCTTACAAACTTCAAAAAGTTAGACTTGTCGTTAATGTCAGCTATAAAATGGTCAACATCATTAGTGTTACCCTCAAAAATAAAAATAAAAAATCATCCACAAACCTAGTATAGTATCGTATTTTGTACTTTTGGTCCAATTCTGTGAGAATAGTAGTTACCCAAAATGCCATTACTGTGTTCGCATATGCCGGAGCTGCTGGGGACCCCATTGCTACCCCTTTTCTCTGCTTATAAAAGGTTCCATTAAACAGAAAAAGTTGTTTAATACCAACTTGATCAAGCTGCACAACAGGTTAATGTTATGTCCCAAGAAAGTGTTTTTGAGCAAAAACTGCCTCACCGTTTCCACCCCTTCATGATGTGGTATTCTGATAAAAATACTACATCTACTGTTAGCATCAAATGCCTACCACTTTCAAATTCAAAACCCTGTAAAAACCTCCTTAATTTATGCAAAAAATCCCAAGAATCCTTCAGACCTTTAGGCTTGATAGTGTGTTCCCCCAGTCTGTGACAGAGGGTATTGCTTTAGTAATAGATGCTTTTTTAAACCCTTAAGTACAGGAACTGGCCTCTTATCTGAGGATTCTTGGGATTTTTTGGATACCTTTCTTGGGACATAATAACGTTAACCTGTTGTGCAGGTTGAGCTATTGAATTGGACCAAAAGTACAAAATACGATACTATACTACGTTTGTGGACAATTTTATTTTTTATTTTAGAGGGTAACGCTAATGATGTTGACAATTTTATAGCTGACATTAACCACAAGTCTAATTTTTTTTTGAAGTTTGTAAGGGGACCTTGTGGCCAGAGTGTTAGTTTCCTTGATGTTCTTTTGAGATGGGACGAAGGGAATAAACAGTTTAATAGTAGGACATATAGGAAAGAAACTTTTACTAACGGATACTTACACCACCAAAGCAACCATCCATCTTTAATTAAGAAAAATATCCCAAAGGGGCAATACATACGTGCAAGTCGTATGACAACCAATAATATAGATTTATTAGAGGAGTTTGACATTATAACTAATAAGTTTTTGGCAAGAGGATATGACATTGAATAGTTGAATATGATGAAACAGGATATTTTATTGAAAAGAAATTCCCTATATCCCCCTATTCTTAGAACGACCCTAGTAAGTAACAAGGCTAGTTCTAATGATAGCAATTTCAAAGCAATGTGTGCTTTTAGATATGACTGTTGACTGTCCCCTCATTAGGAATTTTATACAAAATAACTGGAAGATATTGGAGGGCAACGGTGACTTGGTAAAGGTGGTAAGGACTAAACCCAATTTGTATACAGAAGTAATTCTAATATTAAAAGATTATTGGAAAAAGATCAGACTAGGAGTCAGGGTTGTCGTATTCCACCAATAGACAGGGAATATATAAATGTGGTCATTGCAATTTTTGTAGGTATGTTTCAGAAGGTCCTTAAATTATGCTTGCTCACACACAACACACTTACAAGGTTCCTGGGTATTCAACCTGTAGAACCAGAGGAGTGGTATACGTCAGTTTGTATAGTGGGTGTGAGGCATTTTATGTGGGGATGACTACACTTAGTTTAAAGGAACGTATGAGGGAACACATTCATAGTATTAAAGTTAAAGATGAAAAAAATGCCTTGTATAAACACTCAACAGGGTGTAAGAAATACAAAACAAAATTATTTTCCATATTGGAGGTGGTGGACAGTGATTTAAGGGGAGGTGATTTTAAAAATCACTTAGAACAAAGGGAAACTTTATGGCAGATAAAACTGGAAGCTGACAGAAAAACAGGTTTGAATGAAACCATTAACATTAAATATTTCTTGAAATATAGGAAATTAAACGTGAGGAAGACTTGATGTGGCAGGTTAATGTTTGCTTGTTTATTTTTTTTTTACTGTTTCAGTATCATAGGCGTCGGAAGCTGTTAAAGACTGGGGGGGGGGGGTGACAGTGGCACTTAGTGAACTAAAAAGGGTAATTTTTTTATAACTATTTGCTACCACAACATAGGTTCACTTGGAGGACATTTTAAGCTTAGCCAATTCCCTTTTGGTGCTTGAATTAACATTTTCTGAGTGGTCTTAGCTATCCCCATGGCTGATAATTGTGTATTAGCCCTAGTGAGAACAACTGTAATCATACCATAGATAATTTGAGGGGGCCGTGTAAGGGATGCAGCATTTAGGAACTGCCTCTCTCCATCAGTGGCATGAGGAGAAATCCTGGAGTACATTTTCTATTACCCATCCTTAGATCCAAGTTGCATTTGGATATGGATGGATGAGCTTTCCTTTATTTTTATGGATAGTCTGTTCCGGAACAGTGGTAGCCTCTGATGCAGATCCATCTCTCCACAACTTTCAGTCTTGATACCTGGGCTGAGTATTTCTGGTGCCATTTGACTTGCTGATGTTCAGTAGGTCCATCTGTATTATGTCGGAGGATGCTTTGTATGCCAGACATGTAACCTCTAAGCACTCTGTAGGATACTGAGTATAGTGATACATCTTTGAGGTGGTCCATGCAAGACCTGTTGTTTAGGACTTGTATCCTTTTAGTAAGGTATCTCTGAAGGTATTCCAATTGTTGCATGGGGCTGGACAGATACATGCCAAAGTGGGCATTATACAAAATGATTGACATAATGAGAGCTTTGTAAAGGGGGACAACAACATCTCTAGATCTAGTCACAATCAATTTGTTTATAAGCTGTGCAATGTAGAAAGGCTTTCTTATGACTCTGGGCACATGTTGGTCAAAAGTTAGGTCACTGTACACACAAGTTCCCAAATGCCAAACAATTGGATCAGTTCTCCGAGGGCATTGTCATGATTTTGACACCAGTTATTATTTGGGACAAACCTTCCTGCATGATGGTTAAGTCATTTAAGGATTCAATAACTTCTCCTATCTTGCAGTCATCTCAAACTTAGCTGGCCAAAGCTCTTTGGTATTTCCTTTTACTTTTGAGATGTATATGCCAAACAAAAAAAGACTCGGCACCGAACCCTGGGGGACTCCATTGGTGACTGGTCTCTTCCCCTATTTGATCTCCTGCATCCTGAGAGCCAAGTTGGCAGTGCAGCTGGTGATGTAAGTGTTTGCTCCTACATTATTCATCAGTGCAGCTGGTGATGTAAGTGTTTGCTCCTACATTATTCATCAGTGCAGCTGGTGATGTGTTTGTTCCTACATTATTCATCAGTGCAGCTGGTGATGTAAGTGTTTGTTCCTACATTATTCATCAGTGCAGCTGGTGATGTAAGTGTTTGCTCCTACATTATTCATTAGTGCAGCTGGTGATGTAAGTGTTTGCTCCTACATTATTCATCAGTGCAGCTGGTGATGTAAGTGTTTGCTCCTACATTATTCATCAGTGCAGCTGGTGATGTAAGTGTTTGCTCCTACATTATTCATCAGTGCAGCTGGTGATGTAAGTGTTTGTTCCTACATTATTCATTAGTGCAGCTGGTGATGTAAGTGTTTGCTCCTACATTATTCATCAGTGCAGCTGGTGATGTAAGTGTTTGCTCCTACATTATTCATCAGTGCAGCTGGTGATGTAAGTGTTTGCTCCTACATTATTCATCAGTGCAGCTGGTGATGTAAGTGTTTGTTCCTACATTATTCATCAGTGCAGCTGGTGATGTAAGTGTTTGTTCCTACATTATTCATCAGTGCAGCTGGTGATGTAAGTGTTTGTTCCTACATTATTCATCAGTGCAGCTGGTGATGTAAGTGTTTGCTCCTACATTATTCATCAGTGCAGCTGGTGATGTAAGTGTTTGTTCCTACATTATTCATCAGTGCAGCTGGTGATGTAAGTGTTTGCTCCTACATTATTCATCAGTGCAGCTGGTGATGTAAGTGTTTGTTCCTACATTATTCATCAGTGCAGCTGGTGATGTAAGTGTTTGTTCCTACATTATTCATCAGTGCAGCTGGTGATGTAAGTGTTTGTTCCTACATTATTCATCAGTGCAGCTGGTGATGTAAGTGTTTGTTCCTACATTATTCATCAGTGCAGCTGGTGATGTAAGTGTTTGTTCCTACATTATTCATCAGTGCAGCTGGTGATGTAAGTGTTTGTTCCTACATTATTCATCAGTGCAGCTGGTGATGTAAGTGTTTGTTCCTACATTATTCATCAGTGCAGCTGGTGATGTAAGTGTTTGTTCCTACATTATTCATCAGTGCAGCTGGTGATGTAAGTGTTTGTTCCTACATTATTCATCAGTGCAGCTGGTGATGTAAGTGTTTGTTCCTACATTATTCATCAGTGCAGCTGGTGATGTAAGTGTTTGTTCCTACATTATTCATCAGTGCAGCTGGTGATGTAAGTGTTTGTTCCTACATTATTCATCAGTGCAGCTGGTGATGTAAGTGTTTGTTCCTACATTATTCATCAGTGCAGCTGGTGATGTAAGTGTTTGTTCCTACATTATTCATCAGTGCAGCCGGTGATGTAAGTGTTTGTTCCTACATTATTCATCAGTGCAGCTGGTGATGTAAGTGTTTGTTCCTACATTATTCATCAGTGCAGCTGGTGATGTAAGTGTTTGCTCCTACATTATTCATCAGTGCAGCTGGTGATGTAAGTGTTTGTTCCTACATTATTCATCAGTGCAGCTGGTGATGTAAGTGTTTGCTCCTACATTATTCATCAGTGCAGCTGGTGATGTAAGTGTTTGCTCCTACATTATTCATCAGTGCAGCTGGTGATGTAAGTGTTTGTCCTACATTATTCATCAGTGCAGCTGGTGATGTAAGTGTTTGTTCCTACATTATTCATCAGTGCAGCTGGTGATGTAAGTGTTTGTTCCTACATTATTCATCAGTGCAGCTGGTGATGTAAGTGTTTGTTCCTACATTATTCATCAGTGCAGCTGGTGATGTAAGTGTTTGTTCCTACATTATTCATCAGTGCAGCTGGTGATGTAAGTGTTTGTTCCTACATTATTCATCAGTGCAGCTGGTGATGTAAGTGTTTGTTCCTACATTATTCATCAGTGCAGCTGGTGATGTAAGTGTTTGTTCCTACATTATTCATCAGTGCAGCTGGTGATGTAAGTGTTTGTTCCTACATTATTCATCAGTGCAGCTGGTGATGTAAGTGTTTGTTCCTACATTATTCATCAGTGCAGCTGGTGATGTAAGTGTTTGTTCCTACATTATTCATCAGTGCAGCTGGTGATGTAAGTGTTTGTTCCTACATTATTCATCAGTACAGCTGTTGATGTAAGTGTTTGTTCCTACATTATTCATCAGTGCAGCCGGTGATGTAAGTGTTTGTTCCTACATTATTCATCAGTGCAGCCGGTGATGTAAGTGTTTGTTCCTACATTATTCATCAGTGCAGCCGGTGATGTAAGTGTTTGCTCCTACATTATTCATCAGTGCAGCCGGTGATGTAAGTGATTGTTCCTACATTATTCATCAGTGCAGCTGGTGATGTAAGTGTTTGCTCCTACATTATTCATCAGTGCAGCTGGTGATATAAGTGTTTGCTCCTACATTATTCATCAGTGCAGCCGGTGATGTAAGTGTTTGCTCCTACATTATTCATCAGTGCAGCCGGTGATGTAATTGTTTGTTCCTACATTATTCATCAGTGCAGCTGGTGATGTAAGTGTTTGTTCCTACATTATTCATCAGTGCAGCTGGTGATGTAAGTGTTTGCTCCTACATTATTCATCAGTGCAGCCGGTGATGTAAGTGTTTGTTCCTACATTATTCATCAGTGCAGCTGGTGATGTAAGTGATTGTTCCTAAATTATTCATCAGTGCAGCTGGTGATGTAAGTGTTTGCTCCTACATTATTCATCTTTTGTACTACACCTGAGTAAGGGATTGTGTCAAAAGGCTTGGCCCAGTCAAGGTAATGTGATGTGAACTGTTTTACCTTCATCCATTGCTTTGGTAACAAGTAAAGCTTAAATTTTGCCCATGATTTTGAGCCTTTCACACTTTCCTCTGGGCTGTTTTCAAACACATTTTAGGGCCGTGCATACATGTATGTATTCCTTGATTCACCTTCCTGATTGTATTATTATATTCCTTGTATAGCACAGCACCAGTTCTTAGAATGTGTTTTAAATCTGTAGTTTTGAACAGTCTTCCAGTAAGCAATGAAACAAAATGTATGAACCAATAATGAAAAAACAAAACTACCCATTTTAGAAAATTTCAACCATAAAATGGTACTGAAACTTCTCATAATCCACCAGTATCAGTAAATATGCAAAATGTCTGCAGAAGTAAGTCATCTAAATGATTCCACATTTAAGGGATCTCTAACTAATGAAGAGGTTGCTGCTAGGAAACAACTCTGTATTTCATTGTTTCATCTAAAAATAAATTGGCTGTGCCCTTGAAGAATAAATTGCCTATGTTATATTAAAAAATGATAAGCTAATAATATTGCAACAGGGAATGGATGACAAACAGATAACAGGTTCATAGTTACTAGGTAACTCTTCCAAATGAGGACATCCACAAGACTGTAGCATCCACTCCCTTTAAAATACAACATAGTACAGTGTCAGCCTTCTGCATACTGTGGGAGGTAGAACCCACAGCCTTCTGCATCAAAAGTAAGCTACTACCTGTTGTGCTAACAGTGCAAACAGTCTTGGAATATGCAGTACTAAACTTCTCTTCCCCTGAAGCTCTCAGCTCCTTGTACATTTTTTTTTATTTATTTAACGTTTTTTTTGCCAGGAAAGTCAGACCTGGAAGAAAGACAATTTTCAGCAGAGGGCAGAGAGAAATGCTCCAGATGCACGTCTTTGTAACATGGGAGGAAACCAAGAGTACCCAGAGGGAACCCACCCAAATACAGGGAGAACATACAGACTCCACACAGAAGGCACCCCAGCCAAGAATCAAACCACATACCTTCTTGCTGTGAGGCAGCAACACTACCACTGCACCATCCACTTAACACAACTAAAGCTCTCAATTTCACAGCAGAAGAAATCTGGAAAAAGCCAAAATTTATTGGGGGGCGGGGCAAAGGGCTAAAACCAGGGTCATATTTTAAATATTGCTTGTATAATCTTAGAAAGCTGCTAAAATAGCGTTTTGTGTTACTGTATGTTTCCAAATAAAAAGATGGTAAGACTGAAACTTGAAGGCCTTTCATTATGATTTGCCAGAAAGCCACACATCTTAAGAGGAACAGACCAAAAGTATGAGTCAAATTCCCTGAATCACGTGGTGGTGTGGGTAGAAAATGCAGGACCATGTACCTAAGGTACAGGATTTGAGCCCAATTACACACACACACACACACACACGAAATATCACTTTCGAGCTACACACAAGAAATACTGCTTTGGAGCTACTGCATAAAATAAATGGAGCTAGCACTAAACAGCCATCACTATCACTTTGGAGCTACAGCTCTTTTTGATATAAATCTAATAGCATTGTACCTACAAACTCTTAGCACATAAATTATTCCAGACATTAAACAACTTGACTACATCCTTGGTCAAAGCATTACACTTGTAATTATGTGCAAATGACCTCTAGAAACAGTCGTCAACATCTTGAAATACTATGCAATCTCAAGTGGTACCCAATGTCAGAACCCATTCTAACGCCAAAATAACTGAATGTAAATGTTTTGAAACCTTGATAACAATTTGTAAATTTCATTCTAAGCAATTATTTCACCAACTTTCACACAGTTCTCACACCACCATGGGAACAGCCAGCAATTCTCCGTACACTAAACTCATGTATTGTTACTTCCTATGTTTTCTATTCTGTATATTTGAAATACAGAATTAAAAATGCAATGCGTACACAAACATTACTACAATCAAATCTGTGACAGTCTGTGTACCATTTTGTGACTGGTTTGATGAAGGTATTGAGGAAAATTCCAGCCACTTTACAGAACATGGTGGGATAAAGAAAGATTTAGGCCAATGGCAAAGTGAGCTATCTAGCTACTGCATAAAATTAATGGAACTAGCACTAAACGGTCATCACTATCACTTTGGAGCTACTGCATAAAATAAACGGAGCCAGAAATACCACTTCAGAGCTACTGCATAAAATAAATGGAGCCAGAAATACCACTTCAGAGCTACTGCATAAAATAAACAGAGCCAGAAGTACCACTTTGGAGCTACTGCGTAAAATAAATGGAGCTAGCACTAAATGGCCATCACTATCACTTCAGAGCTACTGCATAAAATAAACAGAGCCATAAATACCACTTCGGAGCTACTGCGTAAAATAAATGGAACTAGCACTAAACGACCATCACTATCACTTCAGAGCTACTGCTTACAATAAATGGAACTAGCAATAAACAGCCATCACTGTCACTTCAGAGCTACTGCATAAAATAAACTGAGCCAGAAATACCATCTCGGAGATGCTTCATAAAATAAATGGAACTAGCACTAAACGGCCATCACTATCACTTCAGAGCTACTGCATAAAATAAACAGAGCCAGAAATACCACCTCGGAGCTACTGCATAAAATAAATGGAACTAGCACTAAACGTCCTTCGCTATCACTTGAGAGCTACTGCATAAAATAAATGGAGCTAGCAGTAAACGGCCATCACTATCACTTTGAAGCTACTGCATACAATAAATGGCCATCACTTAATGCATAAGCGTAACAGAATGAAATATCACTGACTTACTCCAGAACTGGAGCCTTAGAAGTAAGCAGTTATCCACGGAGCTAACACTTGCTTTTTGCACACTTTTGTGTTTAAATTAGTATGCAATGTGCACATGAGTCCTCCTTCCCCTCGCCCTGTGGTTCCAGCGCCTATAGCTAAACTGCCCTATTCAGAACATTTCCATCATAATGGTCTACTTCCATACACAATTGCATTTTAAATTTATTTTTGAACATTTTTCCAGTAGGCAATGAAGCAAAATGTATGCACCAATAATGACAAAACTGCCCTATTCAGAACATTTCCATGATAACAGTCTACTTCTACACACAATATATAAATACAGAATCACAGTGTGTAAGCCATAGGTATGTTGCACAGCTTCATGAACCTATTTTCAATTGGGGGGGGGGGGCAAAAGGCCAAAAAACAGGGGCACATTTTAAAAAATGCTTGTATAATTTTGGAAAGTTGCTTGCATAAAATGTTACCACCATGCATTTCACTGCTAAGTCTTGTACCCAGAACCCTGTGCACTACAGTCAGAGTAACATACCACTAACCTAAACCAGCAGTTTCTTGAAAGACAGGAAGACAAACTTAAATGGCTGTCATATCATTTAGTGAATTCAGTTCTCACTTCTCACCATAGCTCTCAACCTCTTAACACAAAAAAACAGAACAAAGCCAATAATGGGGGAATACAACCCCAAAATAGGGACACATTTCAAATACTGATTTTTATAACCTTAGAAAATTGCTAGAGTAAAATGTTTTGTTTTACCACTCCTGAAAACCAGAGAAACAGAACAGAAATGTGAGGCCTAAATTCACAAGTGATGGTGGCTAGGGACTTTAGGCTCTTTTTACCTGTACCCAAGGTACAGGGTTTGAACCAGAGTACCTCTAGCCACCAGATGTATCCTGTTGGAGGCATTCACACACACACACACACACACACACACACACACACACACACACACACACACACACACACACACACACACAGTCTCCATCGTAAGTGGCAGCTTCCAAACAGTAGCTAATTAAATTAAAACCAGCTGACCCAGGTTGGATTAGTGGCTTGGGTATGCTAGAAAGGTAGGGAAGAAATAGGTGTGCCCATCCTGGATGAGAAGGCACTCATTGATGCAGTCAGTAAGGGGAGGGAATGGCCCAAAGGGGGCGACTTACCTTTGTTCACAATAAAAGAGCATGAGGGCAGCGGAAGGTGTAAAAAAAAAAAAAAAACAGATGTAAGCATGCATAAGCCAAGCTACCAGAATTCCCTTAGGATCTGCAACTGTCCCCAGCAGTACCAGAGTTAGTCAGAGGGCAGGAGAGAATAACTGGTGTGGATGTAAGTCACTGGAGGCTGGGCTGGTAAAGATGCACAGTCGGGAAAAGATGAACCCAGCTGTGACACATCACCTTAGATTACAGGAAAGGTACTGATGGCTTTTAAGAGATCACTAAATGGGGCTACAGTTGACACAAAAATACAAATCTAGAGTTGGTGTCAGTCAGGCTTTTAGAAAATCAGTAGATTGCAGCTTGATATTGTGAATGCTAAGTTGACTGTAGCTCTTGTGTGTGGCAAAATAACTGTTAGATGACTTAAGCCATCGTTATTCCTCATTGCCATAATGTGTACCCTAGTATCTTTATAGGGTTTGTTGGCTTCTTTTAAACAGTAAAATGTAAGGTAATGAATCAAAACAATGGCAAATATATGTTATCCATTGCATGCTAGAAGTGAGACCATTTCTAATAAATATGTCTATTGATTAGATCATCTGTCTCCACATTAATAAATTTGTATTTACATATTCAGTTTTGAATACAGAAAAGTGCTGTTTTTGATAAGGAATATATATTGATTTTAATTCAGTACATCTGAAAATAGTTGCTCAATAAAAGTGTCTGTTGAACCTCTGTTTTTTTTTCTGTAGCAGTCAGCTTACATCTGCTCTTTCTTTCCTAGTGAACTTAATAAATGTTTTGTTACAGTTCTGTGTACATCTCTCTTTCTTCTTGAATGTTATGACAGATTAGAGACTCATTGAAAGTTCCGGACTCCTCTGAGGTATTTTGATTAAGGTATAAGTACTTACTGTTATATATATCATTTAGCTGTAGTGATTAGAGACTCATTGAAAGTTCCGGACTCCTCTGAGGTATTTTGATTAAGGTATAAGTACTTACTGTTATATATATCATTTAGCTGTAGTGCTTAAAACTGTCTATGAGTAAATCAACTCTCATGAGGGTTTGGTGACATTTAACATTTTTTGCTTCATTTCCACATTACCACATTATGTACCCCTCTCAAAAAAGTGAATCCAAATAATGGAAAGCAGTAGTCGTTAGTACTGCTACCTCCGAGAGCTTGTATCTCTGGTTCAGTTCTTGGCTGAAGGTACTTCTCTTTAGAATCTGTATGCACTCTCTTGTGTCTCAGTGGGTTTTACACTGGGGCCCTGGCTTCCTCCTACATCTCAAAGACGTGGATAGGTGAATTGTAGATGTTCAGATTGCTCACGTACAGGAATTATCCTGGCCTTTCAATAGGCTACAATTCCTAATCACCCTAAACTGTATAAAACAGGGTCTAAATATGGATGGACAGATGTTTCATATGTATCCTTAACAAACTGCAGCACCATAAGTTTGGGTCAGAAATTCCGCAATAACATTCTCAAATCTATCCAGTGTAAATACCTAATTTATTAAATACAAATAAATCAATATATTCACTGTCATCATCTTGTATAGATGTACTTTTCTGCAAAAATGCTCAAACTAATATCTGATTAAGATGGATCAAATGATGATGTCCCACAATTTTTTGGCAGAATGTGCATTTGAATACAAATGTGCTTTTCTATAAGAATTATGTAGCATTTTTGGGTCTATATCACGAAATCGAACTTCCAAAATGTCGAACACCATAAGTTCGAACTTGGAAGATCAAATTTGGATAACATCGAAACTTAAAAACAGCAAATTTTTTCCCAGGGAAAAAATTTGCTGTTCTGAAAAACAGACACACAACACAATCACACCAAACGCCTTCAAAACCTGCACTAAACCTAACATACACCACTATCTATGCACTATCCTTAACCCAGCCCTAACCCTAAAGCCCATCACTACTGCACACTTTCCTGACCCGCGCCCTAACCCTAAAGTCCGTCACTATCGCACACTTACCTGACCCGCGCCCTAACCCTAAAGTCATCACTATCGCACACTTACCTGACCTGCACCCTAACCCTAAAGTCCGTCACTACCCATTCGTACACTTACCTTGACCCGGTCCGAAAATGCCGAAGCCACAGAAACGGCCAACCAAATTCTTTCCCTGGGAAAGAATTCAGGTGTCCGCGGGATTGACATTATCAACTTTTGAACTACGACATTCAGCCTTTCGGTATTTGGCCTTCTTTTCGTTCGATCTCGTGATAGGAACCCGCATTTTTCTGCACTGATAACATCTTCACTTTAGTTTAGTTGGAAATTTGATCAGTGCCTTGCTTGTCAAGTTGCCCAACTGTTTGTCAAGCATTAGCCCACTCCATGGTCAGTCAACCTATTCATTCCACTCACCAAGGTGAGGATCATCCAGAAGTCATCATTCAGATAACCATCATGGTTTCCTTGTTTTCACCCTGGACATACCAGCACACTCCTGGCAAAATGTTGGGGTGTAATATGTGATGGGCTGTCCACAGAGGATGCTCCCTCACTTCCACAAGGGTTGTTCCTTCCAAGTAGCCCTGTCCCTTCACTTGAAGAATGAGTGATGATTTTCCCAGTCTCCACCAGGAAGTTGCACAATTCAGTATGTCCCTGAGTGCACACAATCCATTCAGGTCCCCTGGGTGAGGCAAGTGGGCCACTCCACTTCACTTATTCCCCTCCCTACCTGGCTCCTCCAGTGCAGAGACCACCAACGGAACCCCACTCACTTGAGCCACAGTCAGGGGTCTGTCCTTTTGTGTCCTGAAGGCAGGCAAGCTTACAGAAGGTATTTGTAAATTCATTCCAGATGCCCCCCCCTTGCTGAGGTCTCTCCAAATAAGATAAAGAATCAATGCCTTTATCAGGTCTTTGAAGTCTGTTATGTAAGATTTCACTTTCATCGCTACATTATTTTTTATTTATTTACTGCTTGTCTTTCAGGTATATTATTTAGTCTTCTGTTGTTATCCAAGCACTTGCATTCTTTTGACTTGACATGAGTGGTTTGAATCTAGGTATATCGGATAAACCTAATAAGTATTTTTCATCATATTCATGCAATGTAGAAATTAAACTAACACCTTCCTGTATGAGGGTTTATCTGTTTATGATTTTGTAAATTTCTCATACAGTCTTTCTCTTTACAATCAAATTGCAGGTAATATTTAACTTCCTTTAATAAACCTATAATTAATCGATTAACAAGAAGAAAGTTTTGTACCAGGTATCTTGTATAGGAAACATTGTGAGTATAGACTGTACTTTTCTGGTAATGTAAAACAACAGATTTAACACATTTAGAACTGAGAAAATTACTGATGTTATAAAAATGTAGGCTTCAAGCCAAAGCAGTAGTTAAATTAATAGAACATTCAGGAAAAGAGCTGACAGTTTTCAGATGTATGGACGCTATTCTCTGCAGCTGATGTGAAACATTGTTGGCTTGGGATTACATTATCACTTGCCTACTGTTGCATTTGAGGGAGGCAGGACATCAAATGGCTTATAGCTGAAGGTAGGAGCAGCTGGTTTAAAATGATTTCAGCAAGCAGGAACTGTTATTTAATTATATCATGGCATCCTTCCCAAAACACACACACACACACACACACACACACACACACACACACACACACACACACACGTGTGCAGCTTACTCACTTGTCTCCCAGTACAGACTCCATCCTAAGCGGCAGCTTCCGAACAGCAGCTAATTAAATTAAAACCATCTGTTCCCGCTCGCAAAAGCCCGGAATACTTGCGCCGTGAGTTGATATCATCGGCATGAAAAATGAAATAAAGTAACAGTTGGGACTGGGAGGTCTGATCTGCAAAAGTGGGGGGCTCCCCTCCCCCCTTGCTCTGTGGTACCGGCGCCCATGTTCAATATAATGAAACTTTTTTTTTCTAGTAATGTTTGTCCTTTAAAAAAATATATAGATTTAATTGGTTTTTGGTAGTTCTTAATTGGTTAATTAAAGTGCTTATATATAGGGAGGAGTGAAGGAGTGGTTTTTATGTATTCTGAAGAAGTCATTTGTGAAGAAAGCATGGAATAAAATTTTGTGTGCACTAATAAATTGTAATTTTTCCTTCTGTGTTCCCTTTTCCAGTAAGCAATTTAAGCAGCAAGGAGCCAGCAAACTGAGTTTTAAAAAGCAGTAGAAAGGAGGCTGTAAAAGGATAGGAATATTCTCTAATATTGGACAGTCCTCTTAGTCAGCATGATCTTCCACCTGTTCAGGCTGCTCCCCCACTGTGGTCATCCCAGTGTCTAAGCTGCTCCGCCAGAGTGACCGTCACCCTGTCTAGGCTGCCCCACCACCGTGACTGTCCCCCTGTCTAGGCTGCCCCGCCACCGTGACTGTCCCCCTGTCTAGGCTGCTCTGCCAGCGTGACCATCCCCCTGTCTAGGCTGCTTCTCCAGGGTGACCATCCAACTGTCCAGGCTGCTCCCCCACATGACCATGCACCTGTTCAGGCTGCTCCCCCAGTGTGAACAGCTAGCTGTTCAGGCTGACCCCACCCCCCGCCCCAGTGTTACTGCCTGTCTGTTCAGGCTGACTCCCACCCCATTTTGACTGCCTACCTGTTCAGGCTGACCCCCTCCACCCAAGTGTGATGGCCCACCTATTCAGACTGCTCCTCCCAACATCACCCCCCCCCCCGCTTTATTGTCTGCTTATTCTGCCCATCCACTGGATGACTGTCTGCCTGTTCAGGCTGCCCACTCACTACATGACTTTCTGCCTCTTCAGGCTGCCTGCCCCCTGCTTGACATTCTGCTAAACTGCCTGCCCCCCCCTCGTGCGACTGTCTGGTCAGGCTGCCCCCCCCCCCCCCCCCAGTGTGACTGCCTGTTCAGGCTGCTTCCCCCGGTGACTATCCAAATTGATCAGTTTCATGGGACTTGCATATACACTTAACAGCTTTGGTTCAGTGTTAAATTTATTTAGTAGGATTTGTAGGCTAGACCCACAGCAAATCAAACTCTTCATCAAAAACTATTCAAATTACAGATATGAGGAACAACTTCCTTTTCTAGTTTGGCTTGTCTGCACAGGAGAAGGCTAATAGGACACCTCTATTTTATTTTCTTGCTGTGGATCAAGCTTTTGAGTGCTTTAGTTTCACCTTCCGTTCCATTTTCATTAGTGTAGCAGCATTGCTGTGATGAAGAATTGAGGATATTGCTCATTTTCTGAATTAGTAAAGAGCTATAGAAGTGCATCAAGATGAGGGACAAGCCATGCTAGGGCTTATCTGTGGAACAATTGCATGGTCAGGGTGAGAGAAAGAAAAAAATAATACCTAATAAGTTTGCATAAGTGTAACTGCAAAAACTGTAGCTCATTGTGGCTAGTATTAAGGTAACTATGGAAATAGCCAGCTAAATGTAGAAATCTTTTGCTGGCATTTTAGTGCACTCTGTTGCATAGAAGTTTAGTTAGCATTTTTTAGAAGCATCCTAACCTGTGTAGAATCTCCCTCTAAGTATACCTCCTTAATGGAATCACCCAGACCTTCCTTTCATTCCCCAGCTTGGCAGTGAAATTTTGGGTGTCTTATGTTATCTGGTGCATGCATTTCACAGATGGTGGACTGGTCATTAACAGATGCCAGTATGGCAAATAATTATGTTCTTCATCTTTTCCCCTATCTCCCAGAGTGCTGTGCTCCTCCCTTTTAGCTCAGATCTCATTTGTCCTCAGCCGCATTAGATGCGATTGACACAGCTCATGCCGATAAGTGTTCATTAAGAATTTGTTTTGCCTTTTTTTCAGGAAATACCTTATGTAAATGGTTTATCTAATTTTAGCAAAGCTTAGCTAGTTTTTGGGTCACTTAGGTCATTTGCAGTTTTTCCCTCACTTCCACTTAAAGGCCTTTCATCCAGTGCTACCAAAAAAGAAATATTTTGCTTGTGTTGTTTAGAGATTTGAGTTTGGTTAGTACAGGTGCTTGGTACAACTTTATTGCTGGTGTTGTGTTCTCTTTCTTTCTACATTTACAGTGGCAGTGGTAAGATGGAAAAAGTCCCATAATTCTGTCGTCGTGGCTGCTGTGGCCACATAAGATCCTACTCCAGAATGCCCATGACCTCTTTGTGGTGTGCCTCTGGCCAGGTCGTCTCAAGGAGACATGCAAGATATTTTAAGTTCTTTAGCTGAAGGACTATCAAGGAATGTAAGAGTAAACTTTTACTCAAAGGGGCTTCTTCCACAAATTTAATCCAAGAAGAAAGGAAAGGAAAGGATAAAGGAAGGGTCTGACAATCTATGGGCATCATCTTTCCTTAAATTGCCAAGAATAGAGACTCAAGCTGCTGGACCACAGACTGTACAGTCACAGCTACAGTCGAACCTTTTTAACTCATTCACTCCAGAGCAGCTCAGAAAATGCTGCTGGCTTCCTTCCACCATAGGAACAACAGTGCAGTCTGAGCTCATTGTCAGAAAATCCATTTGTAATACCATACAGAAAAGAAATGTTCATAACTTTTGAACTATAAGAGCTAGACTAAAAATGTAAATGCGAAAGTTATTCAGCAGACATTGACCTTTTCAGTGGTATAAATGTTGATAGTGTGCATTAAAGTCATTATTAAATATTTGGCAAACAATGCTGATATTGTGCATATTTTTTACCTTTTTGGAAAAGCAAAGTACAATATTCTTGGTCAATGTACCATGTGGACCCATACAATTTGTATTTAATTTGTTTGTATGAATGTCATCTTTAAAATGATACCTTACACATTACTGCGTGATGCTCCTTCACGGAGATATTCACAGAAATATGATTAATGTAATATTTCCCATAATTGATAAATAAAGGATAATATATCATCACCTGTAACAGACAGAGGCTACATATCAGTGTACAAGTTGTGTGGCTCAATGTCCGCTTCAAATGATGCATCATTTGTGTCATCACCATGCTCCCTTGTAAAGATATGTGCATTATAATGAGAAGTATTGGAAATCTATAATTTTCATAATCCTACAAGACTAAAACTATATCTGTACATGTGTACAGTACACAGACACAGTTTTTATCGTGTTGTAAAGAGTGACACGGTCTTCAAAATGAGGTATTACTTGGCACACTGTCATGTTCCCTTGCAAAGTTATTTACCAAAATATGAAAAAAAAATTCATAATTTCCATACTCCAAATCTTAAACTTTGATATCTGTACATATGTACAATAGACAGATACAGTTCTTTTACCATGTTGGAACTACTAATCATGTCTTCAAAATGAGGTATTACTTAACACATTGAGATGCTCCCTTGCAAAGTTATTTACCAACATAAGAAAAAACTCATAATTTCCATAACCTAAGTCCTAAACAAACTTTGATATCCGTACATGTGTAGACATACAGACAGTTCTTTTACCATGTTGGAACATACTGTTGTCAAACTGAGGTATTACTTAGCACAGTGACATTCTCCTTTGCAAAGTTATTTACCAAATTATGAAAAAAAATCATAATTTCCATAACCTAAGTCCTAAACAAACTTTCCTATCTGTACATGTGTACAACATACAGAAGCAGTTGCAGCTTGCAACGAAAACGTGTCTTATTTATTGGATATACCAGCGTTAATAAAGAAACCTTTTTCAGTGCTTTCACCACTTGGTTCTTGGATATTTATTGGCACCATCCCTGAAGCTGTGTTTGGACATTTATACAGACACAGTTCTTTTACCATGTTGGAATCATTACTACTGTCTTCAAAATGAGGTATTATTTAGCACATTGACATAATCCCTTGCACAGTTATTTTCAAAAATATGAAAAAAATCATAATTTTCATAACGTCAGCCCTAAACTGTGATATATGTACATGTGTACAGTGCAAGGCCACATTTCTTTTACCATGTTGTAAGGACTAATACTTTCTTCAAAATGAGGTATTACTTAGCATGTTACCATCTTTCCTTAGCTAAGTCATTCACTGAAATATGAAAAAAAGTCATACTCTTCATAACCTAACTCCTAAAAACTGATATCTGTACATGTGTACAGCATACAGACCCAGTTGTTTTACCATGTAGACACACATCATTGTAAATATACACTTTCTTGGTATAGCTAACATACTGCTGAATGGGTGGGTACATGTAAAGAGAAAAAGCAAGGTAAGGACCACCACTCCACTAATGAACCCAGGACAGGCATGGGACTTTGGGGGCATGCAAGGCCATCTGATCTGTCCGATACCTGTGCTGGCTACCCACTCAGCTGATACCACTACAGTCTCACGACCTCCTTCAGTGTCAGCAGTCTGCCTTACCTATGCCTTTTCTCTTTACATGTGTCCATTCAGCAGTGGACCTAAGGGATAAAGTTCTGTATTACTAAGCACTTCCTGTCATCTAAACTCGACACATGCCTAATAAAAGCAGAAGAAAAAAAAGTATTGCAGAATGGTTACTGACATATTTGATTGTACATGGTAGCACTCTCCTGAAACAGTTGTTCTTTCTTAGTATCTTAACCCTACCACAGTTATTTGCCAAACTCAGAAAAACATCATATTTTACTCAGCACAGTTCATAAGCAAATGGTTATTTGTACCTGTGCACAGCATACAGGTAGTTCTTTTACAGTCTGAAAATGAAGTGTTACTCAGCATGTCTACAAGTTCCCTAGCACATCTTTTCCTGTGTTGTAAGTAGTGACAGTGGTGTTCATAAATATAATAGAGTTTTACTTACTGTACTGGTCCTACTTGGTCATGGGTTTTTTTTATTCTTCTCACAAGCTGCATGTTACCAATTTCTCGTGCATAGCTCTCCTCACTCCATTGTGGAGGTCAGTCAAGAACAACACATTGCCCTCCTCAGTTAGGTGAATGCCATCCCTTCTGAAAAGGTGAACATCTTCTGCAGTGATGCTGTCATGGCAGATTGTAGATACACCGACCCTGTGCATCAAGCCATGCTTGAACCCATTCTGTAAACGTCTGGCCTTGTGCGCTGCCCTTTGACTGTTTGCTGTTTTCCATATCTGGCGAGGAATTATGTCAGATCACACAAAGTGACAACGTGGTCACCACGACTGCAGGTGTTCAAAAATTGCTCTGATTTGAAACCGTAGCCTTCCAAGTGGGTGAATGATGAAATCATTCCCTCCAGTGTGCAGCACAAGAATGTCGGGCTCATGGTAGATGGAACACTTCTCTTCCAACAACTGCAGTACTCCTCTCCAATGCATACCTCTTCTCACAATCCAGTATACCCTCACACTAGATGTGGGGAAGCTCAAGTTGTAGTGGTTTTCACTTATGGAGGCATGGCTGGCAGCCCAGTGAGCGTAGCAGTGCCCACATACCCACACTCTCACTTGTTGTTCTCCTGCTCATGAAGCCATGTCAGTGTCAGAAGGTGGACGAACCTGCACACGAATGAAAATGCAAGCAGATTACTAGTGATGTTTGAGAGATGTATTAAAAGACTACATATATATGTATATCATATGCAGTACTTGGATAGCAAATCCAAATCTTCACTCCTATCCACAGGGGCAGTATTCTTTTCATAAGGTACATAAGTGGTGATAACACTGCAGAGTTACATGCCTACCACCCTTGAAAACAACAAATTACACATGACTGACAAGGGGGCACATAAAGGGCACATGTAAAGAGAAAAAGCAGGGTAAGGACCGCCACTCCACTAAATATGCCTAGGACAGGCATGGGGCCTCAGCTCGTGGGCATCTGAAGTGTCCCATACCTGTGCTGGCTACCCACTTAGACTGCTGGTAGCAGTAATGATGCCCGATTACATGCAGTGCCAGCACTCTGCCTTTTCCGTTTACATGTGTCCTTTCAGCAATCGCCGTAAGGACTCAAAGGGGGGAGCTAATGTAAAGGGTCTTGCCCTGACCTACATACATTTACTACACCTGAAGGGAGGGAGACTGAGTGGAGAGCTACACAAAGACAACATGTAAAAAGACCAAGACTGAACCAGGCTTTTTCTTTTTGCATTTTTTCTTTCCCGGAGGGAAACATTGCATCACAGTGGCACCCGTGAGGCCATGCTTACCTAGGACAGCAGCACTATGGGACTGAGCTGAAGAGTCTCCAAGTTCCCAACTGCAATCTAGATGGATCGTAACATCCATGGTGGCTGGGTATGCCCCCTGTGATGCACCAGTAGCCTAGGCACAACTTAGATTATGTTGTACAATGTATGCTGTACATTTTACTACTGTCAGCAATCTGCTAGACCCTTATGGCCATGGTACTCACCAAAGCATTCAACACGCAGGTTGATCTTGCAGGTCGGGCATCCCCATGATGGTTCAGCATGTTCACCCTTGCTGGCACACAGTTTGCATCTTGACTTCTGCCATTTCACTGGGAAGTGTGAGCCATGAAACTGTTTCATCATATGAGGTTCATTAATTCACAAAGATATAATTCAGTAGAAATAGTATATCGTTACAATTCAGTAGAAATAACACGTGGATATTACTGACCCCTTCCTCCTACCAACTAATTTCCACATGACTGACAAAGTGTGGACAAATGCCCAAAATATATGTTAGCTGCATGCTGGTAGTAGTCAGCAAGTAACCTTTACCTCACTCAGGCAACTACTGACTATAAGCAGAAATACAACAATACAAGCAGAAATGTCAAACTTATCTGGTTCATCCATTTTAACTGGAAACAGTAAGACACAGCACAGTTTGTTATCCAACATTCCAACATTGCTTCAGACGTAGTTATCAGTTTTCCTCAATACAGTGTGTGCAAACTGTTCACAGATAATAAATTATTCTTCAAAAGCTAGATACAAACAATAAATGATAATAACAGTCACTGAAACCTGAGCTAAAGATAACCTATGTTTTTACACCGTATAGTTCCTACAATATTTAGCAGTCTGACCATGTATGCACAAGCACTTCCCTGGTACATCCACCTGTAAAAAAAGAAAAAAGAAGTCCCCTCTAAAACTACAGACAATGTATGCAAATGTATCACCCTATCTCCCATTAGAGGCCAATGTCATACTGATATTCGTGTGTGTATGTATATATGTGCGAGTACATTATTTGCATACATATATATCGATATGCACACAAATATGCACAGACATAGATATATGTGTGTTTGTGTGTGTGTGTATATATATGTGTATATATATATATATATATATATATGTGTATATATATATATATATATATATATATATATATATATATATATATATACAGGAAGAAAACATCAGGGGTTTTGGAGGATAACTGCTAGTTGATGAAGAATGAGGGGGTGGCTTGCAATGACTCCAAGCCGAGGAAAAAAAATGTGGCTTATGCTTTCATCAATGTGATAACGACTTCTAATTATGTGAATAACAGTGACAGCTGCTGAGAGTTTTACCTGAAAAGTGGTAATGACTCGGTGCTATAGTGTAACTACACTTATTGTTAATATGATAATGACCTGCCTTTCAGTACTGCAAAGATATGCATGCTCAGACACATGTGATAATTGCTGCACATAACGTGTTTTGTAGGCATTCATTATATTACGTTGTGCAGCTGTTATGTAGCCACAGACTCATTATCATCAGTATGGGAAAGACCTGAGTAATTCAGTAAAATAGTATAACACTTAGGTAATGTGCGTGAGGTAGTGGTCAGTAGAAGGGTGCCTGGAGTGGCCAATGACAGCTCATTCATCCTGGAAGGAGGGAGACTGCTAGACCTTCTGTTCTGCAAATGCATTAGTTGCCTCTCTTAGTTAAGTTAGCTTGCACTATGTTGGGCATACATCTCCTTGCTAAGCCAGGAAACAGGAGGCATATACATCCGTGGGTCTAGGACATTTCACTGAATGAACATTTCACTGAAACTCAAATGACTGAACACAAATCACTGAGAGCACAAATCAATGAAAACTCAATTCACTGAAACACATTTCACTGACAGTTATATATGGCCTTTTCCCCACTGTAGTGCAACCCTGGAGTTAGTATATATAGTAAGGGGGGGTACATCCTCCCACATATTTTAAGTATACATTATGTTCGGAAAAGAGTAATGTATTGGAATTGCAAGTATTCATGTATATAGTTTAAAATATTTAAAATATGTGGGGGCTATGCCCCCTTACTATATATGCTAACTCCAGGGTCGCACTACAGTGGGGAAAAGGCCATAAATAACTTTCAGTGAAATGTGTTTCAGTGAATTGAGCTTTCAGTGAAATGTCCTAGACCCATGTCAGTACATATGGATACCTCTTCCTCTTCTAACTTGTAAGTTACAGCACATCTGTTAGCAGACTAAGGTGGGCTGCTCTGCTGGACCTGCAAGCTGACTTGCTTCCTCAAAACCCAGCTCTCAGTACTGGGGGAACAGACTGACTGACAGGGCTTCTGGTGCAGGAACAAAAGGACAGTAGGATACACATTTAATGAAGGAATGCCCAGCTCTCGCCCATGCAGAACAAGTAGGAGAAGCCGGGTAGTCAGCACGGAGGATTATTGGTGTAAAAGCTACCAAAAACTCTATCCTGTAGTCCAGAATTTGATTCTCGCAGACTTCATTTGGCTGTTGTGTGACTCTCAGCAAGCCACTTAACCAAGTGGGCTTACCCAACTAACAAATAAAGCTAGTTTAATCAGGCAGTGGACCTGCAAAGGTCATCGGAGAGAGAAAAAATAAATAAACTCAACTAGTTCAGATGTAGAGGCACTATAATGGCTCTGCACCACCTGCAATTGTTGTCATTTACAGTCCCTAGTAAACTCTGTAGATAGAAGGGGGGCTGTTCATGGGGTTACTACAAGGACTCGGAAATGCAACTCAACAGCACTGGCTGTATTTCTGATAACAGGAATTCTTATAAATTACCAGGGCTACACACTACCGTACAAGATTATTGAAACAAATGTACAGCAAAAATATTCATACAAAAATACTGCACCGGCTAAGCAAAATATATGCAAATCCTTAACTGTTGCTTATTTTCCGATAGCAAAGCACACGTGAAGAGTGTACAGAGATGTAAATAAAAACTCGATCAGAAAAAAATCATTACAAAGTGATCTACTTAACTCCAAAAATGTTTAACAGCACTTACAAAATAATTACAAAATATTATACAAGTATTCAAAAATGCAAGAAAGCTTGTACAGCAACTATCCTTGGATACACCCAAAGACAGGATATCAAATAACTCCCATGGGATTGCTTTCGTCAAGCATATCACAACTTACACAGTCACTTGACTCAGTCAGATACATAACCACCCAAATAGCAGTAATGGCCAGCAAATAATTTAGACACAAACGTAAAAAAATGCTACTTTTCACATCAGGTGTGCAGAACGCAAGCAATCATAACTGCATTATCTGTGACAGTAGACTAAATGCGCAGCATTCCTTGCACCAAACAACAACCCTTTCCAGAGACCAAAACAAAGGAACTTGGAGAAGTAGCCAGATGATTTAGGCCGCTAACTATATAGTCACTGAAGGGGGAAATCCATTTCAACTATGTACTCTTGCCAGTAACACTATTCCCAACAAACCTGCAAACTTCAATAAGAATACGTAAACATGCAGTAATCTTTCTCATACACAGAAGCAGGCACTTCTGCATTCATACACACACTCTTCATTCATTCCTGTACATAACCTTCAGTGCTGCAATAAAAGTAAAACGGATTAAATTTTGGGCACACTCTGGGTAAAGCGGAGAACAGCACTTCTGGCTAACATCAAAGATTGAAACAATACTAATTTAATGAACTGTAATCACACTTTGACTTAAGAATGGGTCCATTCCCATCATGGTATAAGAAACCCAAAAGGCCGGGAGAAATTAAAAAGCATAAGAGACAATATAGTTATATCAAGTGCAGTTTATGTACAGTGAAAAAAAATCAAATTCGAGTTTACATTTGACTTAAACTCATCAGTTTCCTTCTTTATATAATTCTGGCTACTCGTGGTTAAACTTTAGTCCATTTTTAACATCATTCAAAGGAACAATTTTTACAGTACACTAACTTGGTGTTCTAGCTTAGGTCAAATCGCCTTACAACTCTCAGGTACTTCTGGCATCTCTTCTGTAGCACTCCTTGAGTAAGGATTTTCACAGTTTCTTCTGGACAAGTTCCACCAAGTGTCTCCATTCTTGGCCTATTGATGCCATTGTAAGAGGCACACATTTCTGCCTTTGTGGGCTATAAGTCTTTTGTTTAGCAGCATTCTCCCTTGTGACTTCCATTAGCTTGTTCTAATACAAGCTTTCTGCTATTGTAACATGCTACCTACACACCTCCCTCAGTCTTTACCGTAATATATGGAATATGTACAGCACATCAAATAGCATATATGTGAAACTGTCATTGTGCCACAAAACATAGGCATATTGTTCAATGAGTACAATTTCCACCTCACAGCAAGAGGTTCCCTAGTTTGATTCACAATTGGTGACCTTTAATGTGGAGTCTGCATGTCCCAGCTATGTCGGTTTGTGATTTCTCTGCGTGGTATTGCTTCCTCCCACACCAAGTGAAATTATTTACAGACTGTATGCATACCTTTCGCTCTGTCATACACACAAGCAAGCAATTTTACATTCATACACACACACACTTCATTCACTCTTGTAACGTTCGCTCTCTCATACACACAAGTATGCACTTCTACATTCATACACACACTCTTCATTCACTCCTGTACATAACCTTCAGTGCTGCAATAAAAGTAAAACAGAGTAAACTCTGAGAAACTCGGCATGTATTATCACATCCAACACAGCATGAACAATCATCGGAGCATCAGATATGGGAAGGCCAGCAGAGCTTCCCCAGCTCATATTGTTAAAACAGTCTCCTTTTACTTCTGCCAACCTACTTATAGTAAAGTTAGGCCTCAAGTTTCTACATTCTCTTATGACAAAAAGGCCATTTACACTTCACTCTGTCCAGCTGCAGCAAGTTACAAAAACAGGGAGTGGAGGGCTAGACATTCCATGAAATGTTACGGAAAAAACAGTGCACCTTATTATACTACATAATCACAGTAGACTTTCTCACAATATTTTCAACATTCCACTATTAGTACCACTTCAAAAGGAATGAGTGGAACTTCCTGATGACTACAGTGAAACCGGTGAGATATCTCCAGTAGCGATCTGTGAAACCGGTGCCCAGAATAAATAGAGAGATCCAGCAGCGGGTAAAATCTGCAAATATCAGCAAAACGAAATACGTGCTGCTGGACCTCTATTTATCTGGGGAAAACAAAAGAAAATTAGGTCTGGGGTGGAGGTGTTATGCAAGTGGTGGCTTGGATTGCAAGAATCTGATTGGCTACCACCACTTGCTTTATGAAAGCCTTACAATGGCAATTTCTTTTAAAAGTTTAATGTGATTAGCATGTAATACACACTGAATTGTAACTATATCAGCAGAATAACAAGTATGGTTACGATTTTAGCATGGATTACCATGCAAACAGCTGTAAATCCACATTAAAGTTCCTCACGCCACTGGAAAGCACTCGGGGGTAACAGATTGAAATTCATATTGTCTTATAGAGTGCTCGGATGTAACCACAGAGGCACCATGAGGCGATGGTTGAAGTTAATGAGTTGAAGGACCCTTTCTCAGGCTCCTTCCCAGATATCCCCTTAGTGGGGAGTTTTTCCTCATAGAAGAACTCTTGGCATGTGGAGCCTAGGCCTTCCTGTACCCTTTCTAATTCATCAGTAAGGCTTGTCAGGAATCCCTCCATGTAGTATGATTTGGAGTGCACAATGAGGGCTTTCATCAAAGCTGAAATTGACATGGGTGTCATAATGTGTCCTCTCTATGTTTAGGGCTAATGGGATGGGCCTCAGCTACTGACTTTTCTTCACCTCGTTCTCAGGGCCCAGTTTTAGCCTGCTTTTTCTGCTTCCTTGCAGGATTGTAGTTAGAAGACTGAGCAAATCAGAGTGGATTGTTTAATGGTGAGGTTTGTGTTAACATCGAGGGTGTTGATCCTTCACTCCCAACTCCATTGGCTGTGCTGCTCCTGACTTCAGAGTAACTGGGCACTGGGAGGTTGTCTCTCTTCAGAGTAACTAGGCACTGGGAGGTTGTCTATGATACTTTGGAATTTGACCTGTAGGTGTCAAAAGTCCCTGGATAATCTCTGAATCAGTATCCTCTGGTACTGGACCCTAAACATTGACCTGTTTGTTATTGAGATTGGGTTTGCTACCAGTTTCATCTGCTCCTGGTGGCACTTCATTTATGTGCAAAGTGCTGGAAGGATTAACCTCCACTTCCAGATATCCTGACAAAACAGATTTACCACTAACTTGGGCTTCACCTCTTGTCACTCCTGGTGATGTCTTTGGATCTTCCTGGGTCTGTCAACAAGGAAAACCTTGAACTCTGTTGTCCCGGGGCTCTTTAGCAGGATGTCATGTATCCCGCTATGGCTTTGGCTATGTTGAGAGTTTGGCCCGACCGCTGTTTGTGTTGTGTGCATGAGCATGATGAAAGTGCTTAGGCTAGCCTCCTTTAAAGAAGCATTCAGTAAACAAGGTCCTGGATGCCACGGTATGAAAGATAGGTAATATCCTTTTCCCACAATGTGAAGAGTAAGTTAATCAGCAGGCCTGCCCAGTTCCTTGCTGATGACCACCTGAAGAGGAAATACTCTTGTCTCTGACATCTCTTTCATTTGCTTGACCAGGCAAGTCCTAGAAGAGGAGGAGGAAGCACTCTTGATGTGTGAGGCATCAAGCAGTCTTACCTTTTGCAGTCTTAACAAAATGAGCCAGGATGTTTGCTCTCCCTGCAGGCTTGTAGCAGTCCATATTGTGGTCTAGGGTTGCTTATTGGTGGTAGGAGTGCTTTGAGTTCACATTGTCTTGGAGAGAGCCATCACAGTGGACCAGTGGTTTTTAGATGTGTTAAACTTTGGACACCACCCTCTAGGATGAGTAAATTTAGTCCCGTTCTGGACCAGACCATCTTCATTCAGCCCATCCAGTGTCTGTTTTTCTGGATGATCATCCTGTATAGAATTTTGCCCTTATTTCCACAGAATACTTGGATGGAGTTGCTGGACACGATAGATGCCTTTTGGCACATCTGTGTTTGGGTTTCAAGCAAGAAACTGTAGTTCAGACTAGGTTGGCATCACTTTTGAGTACAGCGTTGCCATATAGGTTTTCCTTTGTGATCAAAGTCTTCACCATGGGGTTGGTTATTCTGCTAGAAACTTTGCAGGAAGATGTATCCTGGGGTTTTGTTACTTCTCCAGAGACTCCTCCAAGGTGCCTCTGGTGTGGGCACTTCTGTTTGTGCTTTCCTTAGATATCACCATAAGCAATAAATAATCTTCCCTAACCTTGGCAGAGAGGAAGGCCTTCACTGGTTTGAGGTTGGACAGGTTCCAGTGTCTGTCATTTCTGCCCCTGGAGATTGCTGAAGAGATTGCCCTTGCTTCCTGAGCGAGTGTGAAGCACAGGGTCCAGGCATGGACTTTGTTCTGACTACTGGATTTCATGGCAGCCATGAGCTTCACTGTACTGTTTTAATGCCTGAGAATGCAAATGTTGACCATTGCTACCACTGGTATCAGTGGATGTCCTTCCATATCACTGGTGCAGTATTCTGTACACAAGGAATCTCCTGCCAAGGATAGCCCAACATCTGGCCAGTATACCAAAGCCTTTAGGTCTTAAGTACTGTATGTGTCACGTATGTTCCCTGCATAAGGCATAGGGCAGAAAGGTGATGTGCGCTCGCAAACACCCTGAACTTCTTTGCCACCAGTCTGAGCGTCATTGTCAAACATCAGTCTGAACACCTTTCTGTTGTGCTGGTTACCAAGCCACTTTCAGATAAGTGCCTCATTAGGGTTTCTTTTCTTTTTAAAATGTGTCTTGTATTTGTGTTTATATCATCCAGGAAGAGAAAATCCCAGTGTGGGAGGCAGAGTTCCCATAAAGACTGTTACAACTAGTTTTTTTTTTTGTCTAGGCTATTCCCATGACCACATCCAGTATTCTTATCTGTCAAAAGTTTGTCCCCAAGACCCTACGCAGCTGTTTATCCTCCTTGTACCTTGAGAACCAACATCTTCAGCTGTTGGCTCAGGATGCTATGAAGGAATCCTCCCATCCCAAAGGCCAGCCGTCTGCCAATAAGAAGACCAAAAAGACTAGGCCTTATCTGGTCCTGTCCATCCTTCTCCGGACATCTCTGTTGAAGCTAGTGAAAGTTCTGAAGACCATCTGATGCTTACCTCTAATTCCCATGCCACAACCCCTTTGGAGGCCATCATGAACCTGAACTTTCACACATCCTTGGAGGCTTTTCCAACATCTGCTGCAGACATTGAAGGGAATCTCAGCTGGTTATTTCTTAGAGGCTGAGGGTGCTTCCTCAGACCTCAGTGAGGGATGAGATTCCTAGTAGCATTATTGAATCTCACCAAGGGTCTGAACCTCCGAGAGCATTAAGAGCAGACGTGCCACTTAAGCAGAAAGCTAAACATATTTTTACTGTTGCTGAAGATCCCCAACATGATTCTACTCAGGGTCTGTTTTACCTTATAATGGCCTTAAAGCCTCCTAAGGGGTGCCTGTCCCTGCCCCTCCCTTGTCTTCCACTCCCATTAAGAGACCTAGAGACTTGGATTCTGGGGAGGAATCCCTTGCTTATTTTTCTCAGATTCCTTCTCCTCTGCAGTACTGTTGGAGGAAGAGGATTCCTTCACTCCAAATTCTCCCATGGAAGAATTATCCTTCGAGGATGCTGTTGCCTGCATGATGAAGTATTTGAAAGGGATTGGTCCCGACAGTCAAAAGAGGTGGTATAAGATTCGACAGATGTACTCTGCTAAGCCTTCTGCTGTCCCTCCTGTTCTTGCAGCCATTTTAGACACCTTTACTGCTGCATTTTTAACTCTTGACTCTCGGCCTTCAGCTCCCAAGAAACCTGACAGGTTTTACAAGGTACCTAAGGATTGCAGACTTTTCTGCAGGTGCCTTTCTGCTTATCCTTCAGTGGTTTTCGTTTCCTCTGATAAACCTTTTAAGCTGTTGCCATCTACTAAGCTCCTTTCTTCAGATAAGGACAGTCAAGCCATGGAAAGGTAGGGTAAGAAAGTTTATACTGCTGCCACCCTGTCTTTTAGGACTATTAATTACCAGACCCAAATGACCAGGTATGTTTTGCCTTTTCATTTCAGGTTGCTAAGGTTGTGTCTGCCATTCCTCATTCTGATGGGAAGGCTTCTTCTGTTTCCCTGCTTGGGTCCACTTGCCTGTTACTCTAAAAAAGGCAACTGTGGTACAGCTGATGCCTGTTTCAGAACTCCTGCCTTTAGTTCTGTGATGAGGCGTTATTACTTGATGATGATAAAGCCAAACTTTTGGAGGCCCCCCCCCCCCCAAATAATAAAAATCTTTTTGGGACAGCTGCTACTGCTAACCTGTTTAACTCCCTCCAGGATAAGGGTAAGACTTTGCAGGAACTCAAACATATCTTTGTCTCCCCTATCTCCAAATTCCAGAGGAGTTACCCTTCTAAGTCTGTATTTGTTTTTAGGCAGACTCTCCCTCCTCCTCCTCTGTTTCTGACAAACTTTTTCCAGTCTCCTCTTCTTCTTCTGTCCTCTCTCATTGCCTGAGAATTTCTTAGGGTTCTGGAATTTATGGCCTCCGCTCTTCCCTCTCACCAGGCTCCATGTGAGGACATTTCAATGTGGCTGCAACATTGCCATTGTCTGGATTTCCTTGTACATCCGCCTCCTTGTCTCAAACTTGACTTCAGTGGTGGATTCTTCAACTTTCTCTCAAACCAGGACTTCCCTTCCATGCTCTGATTCCTTCTCAGGAAGTTTCTTGTGGCCCCTTAAAGGTCCATTGTCTTTGGCCTCTTTTTCAAAGGTCAGACCATATCAACGTAAAAAAGATAAGAGCTCTGCTTCCAGCTCTGCAAGCTTTCCGTGTCTTTCCATCCTGGCCCCCTCAAAGTCTTCAGAGACTATACTACTGTGATGATGTACATCAACAAACAGGTGAGTATGAGGTCCTGTCTCCTTTGCAGATTACCTCTTCAGGTTTGGGATTTACATATCAAGTATCAAGTGACACTTCAGGCAGTTTATAGTCCTTCAGAGCACAATCTAGTAGCAGACTGTAGGTCCAGCAAACAAGCTTATGAATGGATGCTTCACAGAGATGTGTTCCTGGACATAGGCCATTGGTGAGGTATTCTTCAAGTAGATCTTTTTGCCTCCCCTCTGAACAAACAACTTCTTCTATTCTGTTCCAGAGTTCCAAGTACTCTGAATGTTTTTTATGCCCCCCCCCCCTGTTATCACTAGTTCTGCACAAGATCAGGCAGGACTTTTCCAATGTCTTATTGGTGATTCCCTTGTGGCCCAGACAGCATTGGTTCCCCCTTCTTTCTCACTCGGACAGGGCCAGTCTCCACAAATTACTTCACCAGGTGGATCTTCTCACACTATACTAGACAAGGGATCTTTTGTCCATCCTCAGCTGCCCATTCTTCAAATGACACTGTGAGTGATAGGGTTTTGATTCCTTTTAGGCACCTCTTTTCTGGGGACGTGCTCCAGGTTCTTCAGGATGCTAGGAGACCCACTACCAGAAAATTAGATATGATCAAATGGAAAAGATATTCTGTCTGGTTTCTCTTTCGTCATCAAGATCTCCTCTCTGTTTGGGTTCCATGGTTTTCTCTTATTTATGTGATGTGCTCCATGCTTGGTCAGCATATTCTTCAATTTAAGCTCACCTGTCACTGATTTCTGTTTGTCTGCCCTTGAATCCTCCTTTGTCCTCTTGGTTTGAGGTCAAGCAATTTCTTAAAGGCGTCCTTCATATCAGGCCTCACAGGAAGCCTATTCCACCTTCTTGAGACCTCAGTTTTGTTCTTGAAAAATTGATTCAGGTGCCTTTTGAGCCTGATTTTTTAGTTTCCTTATAACATTGTACTTAGAATACTGTTCTTTTGGCTCTTACTTTAGCCAATAGAGTGTCTGAGTTTCAGGCTCTCATGACTATTCCTCCTTTTTTTAGTTTTTCCCAAAGACAGGGTGTCTCTTTGGACTAATCTTTCTTTTATGCCCAAAATGGTCAGTGAGTTGTCCCTTAATTAATCTATTTAATTTCTTCCTTTTTTCTTCTCCACAATCTGCCATTGAGAAGGTTCTTGACACCTTGGATCTGCATATACAGCTCAAGTATTATTTAGATAAAACAAAGGCAATTCACTAGCCTGATCAGCTTTTTATTTCTTTTCAAACCAGGACTCTGGATTTGGCTGCTTCTAAGCAAACCATCTCATCCTGGATTTCTAAAGACATTTCCTTTTGTTATTCGTTTCACACTCTGGTGGTTGCCTCTTCTGGTGCCTTTTTCAAAGGTTTGGGCACTATTTCCATCCTTGAGGCTGCTACCCGGTCCTCTTTTCATACTTTCACTAAACATTAAAAATTGGATGTTATTTCCAGGGTTGGGCACATTTTGCCAGGGATATTCTGCATGAGTTTTCAGAAGGCACCTTTGTGCCTTCCTCCTCCCAGGCTGCTGCTTTTTAGCTCTTGTACTCTCCTTATGTAAAGAATACCGCAGCAGTGGTGTTAAAATCTTACCATAACAGTAGATGTCATTCTCTTCACTGTTGCAGAATTCGCTCTAGTTTTTGCCCTGTTTGTGCTGCCCTCCTGGCCGAGGCTCCATTTTCCTTTTCTTTCTGGCCTTTCTTCCTTCTGGATGTACATTTCCTCTTCTGTCCCCTAAGGTATTCATTTCCTCCTTGGGCATTTCAGTTCTAAGTGTTTACGGTTTGCATCCTTATGTCATCTTTATGCCCTACACCTTGCACAGGGAACATGTGTGTGACGTATAGTGCCTGTAAGACCTAAAGGCTTTGGTATACTGGCCAGATGTTGGGCTATCCTTGGCAGGAGATCCCTTATGTAAAGAATACTGTAACGCTGAAGAGAAAGGTATCTGTTGTTATGGTAAAATTTTACACAACGGTATTTTTCTGGGGTAATGTTCACTCGCTCATTTGTTGCTGGTGTTATACATACATTGGTAGCCGCTGCAGTGGTGGACTGTTTCTGCCACAACTCTTGATAACTAATGTTCCACTTAGGAGCTGGACAGATCATCTAGCCTCTCACATGGTGCAGTGGGGTGTTGTCCCTTGTGAAGAGGGGAAGGCTCCACAGGAACCTTTTGCACTCAGAGTTCTCCTGACCCCGAAGGCCTTGAAGAAATGCCAAGTACTGAGGAATGTCCTCATCCAGTCTCTGTCCATCATGTGGTATCTAATCAAGCAGGGAAATGCAAAATTGTATCCCTTGTGCATGGAAGTTATGTTTATCAGGCACTAGAACATAGACAGCAGCATCTTTGTGTGTGCACTTCATTTCCCTGGGGAACTGAATAAACTGAAAACTCAACTCAAAGTATCCGCTAGTCATCTTCTGGAACTTGGGTTTCACAGGCTGAGTCTGGTCAAGAGCTTCTGATAGTGCGACAGTGTGGAGTTCATCCTTTTTGCCACTGAGTAGAGTACTGCCCCCCCGCTCTCTGATGCAGGACAGGGAAGGGGTGATAGGGTTGGATGCAGTCTACCTTCAATTCTCTAGAAGGTTCCTGTTCGATACACCATTGCACTGATCTTGGACTGATATTGCACGTCCTTGCAAAGTTCAAGGAAGAAAAACAAAAATTACTTTTGATCTCTCTGTTGTGACCACAAAGGGCATGTTTCAGTCCCTAAGGGCCATAGTACTGTGGGAGTCTCTGCTGGTACTAGCCAGGGATATCTCTCTTGGATGGGGAATGGAAGGAATAACTGGCACCACTTCAGAGCTTGACACCTTATTTAGACTCCTTTTTCCAGTGGATCACCAAATCTATACAAGTCTATCAGAGGCGATGGATGTTGTTAAGAAGTCTTCCATTCAACAGATTTGCTGTTTTTAGTGAAAAAGGTTGTCAGTGTGTTGGCAAAATAGTACCCTGTTCTTCCCTATTTTGGTTAGTTTTCAGGTGATTCTGATTTACCCTTTGGGATCCGTTTACCATGGCAGGGCTAGCCACTCAGGAGTGTGAACCTGGGCTCTAGGTGATTGTCACTTTTGAAGTGACACCTCAATCCCATGTGCAAAAATGGAGAAAAGGAGTTATAGATGGATGGATCTGTATGATCCAAGTCTCCATTATTCTGTTGTTAAAGTGTACAAGTACCTATTATTGCACATCATGGCCTTGTGGACTGCAGAGTTGTAGCACAACACTGGCTGATCACTCCGCTCCTTCATGGAATACCGCAGGTTCATCTTTTGAGAAAACCCTTGCCTACTATGGGTCCTGAACTTCACGAGGACAAGTTTGTCTGTGCGCTAGCTGAACCTGATAAATTTACTATCATTAAAGTGTATCTTTAAAAATATGCCTTTTCTTGTTGGCAGTTACCTCCCCCAGTGCATCTTTTTGAGTCAATCCTTCAAACTTTATCTGTTTTTTCACAAGGATAAGATCTCAATCAGGATGAAATTGTGACTCCTTCTTAAGGTGTTTTTAGAGGTTTCTGTCAACCAGTACAGCCTTTACCAATTTGTTTGGCAATAGAGGAAACATGAAGATTTACATAAACTTACGAAAACTGACCAACCTTTCACCTCCTTTGCTTCAGGAAGGGGAGGGGAGAGTCTGACAGTTTCCAGACAGACACTTTCCAAATGGATAGCCAGTTCCATCGTCTTTTGTTGTCAGTCAACTGCCCACCTGCTAATCCATTCTGTGGTCAAAGCTGATTTAGCTGGAAGTGTTTTTACCTCCATTGCTTGCTTCTAGTGCACACATTTGTGCTGTGACCACTTGGTCCTCTTTGAATACCTTCAGAACCCCATTATCGTGTAAGCTAGTGTTTTGGGAGTTGGGCAACTTTTGGGAATTTAGTCCCTGTAGGGCTCGGTTGTCAAAGCCCCGGCTTTGAGTGATCCATTAGCTTCCTCCTCTGTTTTGCTCTTGTTTGGGATTCATACCTACCCAAGCCTCAGCAAAGAGGGTCCATTACATATGTATGTAATCGATGTGATCTAATATTGTTGTTTTTTCATCCAGTTCAACCTTTGGGTTATCGGAGACAATCCGCTCTGACCTCGTCACCTTTCAGAAGCTTTGGGTACAGGGTTATGACTCCTCCCATACCCATACTTCCCTCTGTTTGTCAACAGTATTTCAGATCTCATTTGCTGCTCCTTCAAGAAGGATGTGGGCTGCGAGGGCTCTCACTTGAGAGATGAGTGAGATTTTGCCAATTTTTTTTTCTGGGCTATCTTAGCTAATCCTTTACTTTGCTACTCTTTTTACCCTCTTTTCCTTAAACTCCATCCCAAAAAGTTCATATATACATTTATATATATGTGTGTGTGTGAGTGCGTGTATATACAGAGAGAGAGAATTTTCCCTCTCTTTTAGATTTTCTTATTGCTGCCCTTTCTATTATTGGTGCTATTCTTAATATTATTATTAATATTTATATTTGGGTGATGGCAGGGTGTTTGTAGACCTTTCCATCTGTTTGATACTCACTGTTTTTTCTTGTGGTTTTCACTATGATGGACAAATTCACTGGTTTCAAGAAGTGTTAGGCCTTTAGCCACCAAAGAACCCTCATTCTGTGTATGTATTATAAGGGGACAGCACACCGGACACTCTGAGTCATCTGCCTTTCTTGATGCTGGAGCGCTGCAGGGACAGGTCAGTCATTAGGTGCCTGCATCCCACCCAAGCGGGTACATTGACACCTTCTTCTTTGGCAGAAGCTCTTTCTGCTTTCAAGAGATCTGAAAAACCTAGGCCATCTTGTGAAATGGAGAGGGGAAAAACCCCGAGGAAAAGGAGAGAGACAGGGAAGCAGAAAAGAAATTGGTGAGATCCAGAAAGCTCTCTCTGGAACCGCCAAAAATTCTGCGTTTGTATCCAAAGACACCAGAGTGTTCTGATCCAGAAACAATTCAGATCCATTCCCTGAAACCTCTTCTGGTGAGTCCAAGGCTTCCCTCCCCCTGCCTACAAGAGAGGTGTCCATCTTGGTCACCTTCAGTGGCTTGGTTTTCGAGGTCCTTCAGTTTGATGAGAAGCCTTACAAAAAGCAGATGTCAACAGGATAATGCAGAAGTTACTTTGGACAAAGATCCAACTGGGGATCTTGCCAGCACCATCCATCCCCTTCAGGTGCCCTAGGTACGATCCCATCCTCACTCTTTTTGGTTTCTCCTATTCCAATGTGGCCCTTTGAGCTGAAGCCCACAAATTTGGGTCTTTATGGAGCAACTACATCATGGTTGACAATTTTTTAGACTTTAACTCTGATGTTATCCTTTACTCGTGCTACTACAGTTTTGTTGAATTGGGACAAATGTCAGAAACAAGGCTCTGGGAGAGGGTCAACTTCAAAGTTTTTGGATGTGTTTCTTCGTTTGGTGCCTCAGTGCTCAACATACCTCTTAAACTCTTTGAGCAAGAATTCTGGACAAAGCCATAAACGAAAGTGGGACAAAGGCCCAAAATAGGAGTAATTTTAAATATTGCTCTTTCAAACTTCGAAAGTTAATAGAATAACAGATTTTGCATTAGCTTGAATTTTCTGAAGGATATGAAGTCTGAAAATCAAAGAAGTATGTGAAAAACGGACCAAAAATGTGAGGCCAAAATGTGGACAATTTGTGAAAATCTGTACATTGTAGTTAGTTCAGCTCTGATGTCCTTCAAGGATGCATCTGCAGTCATAACATATGGGTTGCCCTGCCTCAGGCAGCCCTTTGGTCGGCCGGATTCCAAAGTCTGGGTCTGGCCTCGGCTGATGTCGCACTTTCCCCGACGTCAGAGCGTCTGGGGTATAAAAGCATCAGCCGATGCCATTTTCCTCAGTCTTTCTTGCCGCGCGGTGCCCGAAGCAGAAGCTGTTCGCAAGTGCTGGTCGGTCAGATCCAGTGAATTCAGCTACCGAAGACTTCGAAAAAGCTAAGTACCCCGTTGGGGACTCTTTCTTGCCTCAGCCGATGTCAGACAAAGTAAATAATTGTTTAACTTGTGGGAAACAAATACCTCATAAGGATTTCCATTCCTACTGCCTTCCTTGCTTAGGCCCAGACCACGACGTATCGTCCTGTTCAGCCTGTGCTTCCTTCAACCGACGAACTCTTAGACGTCGGTCGGAGTTTGCAGAGGAGTTTTTTGGGGCCACTTTTGCATATAAAATGCCGCCAGAGACTCCGACTTCGCATTTGGTGAAAAAACGGAAGGACAAGGACCGACACTCGCGGCCAGCGGTTTCGGCTGAAACCACGGTAAGGCCTACCGCGAGTGTCTCGGTTTCAGCCGAAACAGAGTCCTCGGAGATTCCTTCTTCCGAATCCATTCAACTGACCACCGCGGCCCGGGAGGCCCCGGCTGAGTTGGCTACCGAGCTACCTACCGAAACCAGTGTCCAGGAAATGTCCGACACCATACCTTTGGACATTTCTACTCCTGCACGTGGGGCAGCTAGGCCCCCTGCTTCCATGTCCATTAAGGCCTTTTCTAGGGCTAAAGCTGCTAAACTTTCTAAAGCTTTGCCTCCCAAAACTACCTCCCAGAGGCCTTCCTCTAGCTCTCAGATCCTCAGCCTTGCAGAGGACCTTATTTCTTTAATTAGAGGTTCACAACCTCACCCAGACAGGGCCTCTCACCCTCCGCCAGACAAAAGGCCCAGGAATGACCCCTCTGACCCACACTCTTCAGATGAGTCCACGGATGGATCTGAGTTGTCAGATCACCAGGAGGAGGCTTATTCGCCCTATGAGGATTCTGATGCTGAAGAATCTATCCCTTTGGCCTCCTCTCCTGAAGAGTTTTCCTTTGGTGAGACTCTACACTCCATGAGAGAGCATTTTCAATGGCAAGGTCAGGAATTCTCTGATTCTAGAAAAAGATTAAGGACCTTTTTACATTTGCCTTAACATAGGCCCTTAGCTATACCTCCTGTTTTGAATGTAATTGATGATGTGTACAATGATACTCTCCCTCCTGCCCCTTCCAAACCTGATAGATACTACAGGGTACCGGATTCTCATTTCCATCTGTATAAAGCCCATTCTGCAGACCCAGAAACTATTTCTCAGGGCCCTAAAGGGGTTGCGGCCGCCACTGCCAAAAATCCTCTACCCTCTGAAAGAGAGTCTAGAGCTTTAGAGAGATGGGGTAAGAAGGTATATACTTCTGCAACTCTTTCTGTCAGGGCATTAAATTGTCAATTTCATATGATACAGTACTAAGAGTATTTGTTAGATGAACTGAATAAGAAGCTTTCTTCTCCTGAACCCCTTGACCGTAAATCCCTACAGGATTTGGTACACAACTCACAGCAGGTTAGTAATCATTTCTTAAAATGTGGCTATGATGCATTGGAGGCTTCATTTAGGTCAGCTATGACTGGGGCAGTTATTCGTAGGCATGCCTGGCTGAAGGAACAATCTTTGCCAGACCATGTCAAAGCTAAACTCCTGGATGCTCCAATGGAGAAACAAAATTTATTTGGCTCCTCTGCTCAGGAGGTCTTAAAAAAGTTTGAAGAAAAGGCAAAATCTGTGCAAACAGTTAAGGATTTCCTGCAAGTACAACCACCGGGATTCAGCAGAAACTGGCCTACTAAGAATTGGTCCTTTCCAAACTCGGACAGAGCCCAGAGAGGCAGGAACAGACGCCCTAGGGGCAGAGGCCAATCGAAGGGCTCCTACAGAGGCCGTCAGTGGCAGCCTGCCAACCAGAGGAGTAATGCAGCAGCAGCAACAACAACTACTACACCAGGACAGGCTCAATGACTTTACTCTGATTCCGCCTACCAGGGATCAACTGGAAGCACCCTTGGGCGGAAAGCTGGCTTTATTCTCAAAAAACTGGCACTTTATTACAAGGAACACATGGACACTGCAAATAATAGGCAAAGGATACAGGTTCCACTTCCACACTTTGCCAGAAAGAAACGGAATGCCAAACCTGCCACCAAATCAGAGGGCAGAGGCTTTAAGGCAGATCAACAACTTGCTTCAGATGAAAGCTATAGAAAAGGTACCACTTTCAGAACAAGGCCAAGGATTTTACTCCAGACTATTCCTTGTACCAAGAAAAGAAAATCAATGGAGGCCTATTCTCGACCTGTCCGCACTGAATACTTACCTCATTGTGCCAAAATTCAAGATGCTGACCCTACAGCAACTTCTTCCCATGTTGGGCAAGGAGTCTTGGCTGGTGACTCTAGATCTCAAGGAGGCATACCTGCACGTCCCTATTCGACCAAGTTGCAGAAGACACCTCAGATTTCTTGCAGGATCAGAGCATTATCAATTGTCAGCATTGCCCTTTGGCTTATCTACTGCGCCCAGAGTATTCACGAAATGCCTGGCATCAGTAATTGCACACTACAGACTTCAGGGGATTCAAATCTACCCATACCTGGACGACTGCCTTATACAAGTGGACAACAAGGGAACTTTGATAAAGGACTTGGCCTATGCCATCCACCTGCTACAGGCCTTGGGATACACAGTCAACATCCAAAAGTCAAGACTTGTGCCATCCCAAAGGATAACTTTTGTGGGGGCAGATCTGGATACAACCACCCAAATGGCCTTTCTCACAGAAGAAAAACAAAAACAACTTCCAGATTACTTCATGATTCTGACAAGACAAACTCAGCTTACTGCAAGGAAAATTCTGCAGGCCCTGGGTTACATGGCATCCTGTATAATTCTGATACCACAGGCCAGGCTGCATATGAGAAAATTACAATGTTACCTAAGGAGTGTATGGTCTCAACACAGTCACAGTTTAGAAACTTTGATACCAATCATTCCTTGCCTTCAAAAGGAATTTCTGTGGTGGGCTTAGGCCTGCCAGTCCAACAGAGGGTTGCCTTTCAACAAACCAAAAACAAAACAAACCATCACCACGGACGCTTCAGACCGAGGATGGGGAGCACACATGGAGGGCAAATGTATCCAAGGCCTATGGTCTCAAGGACAGCTACGCATGCACATAAACCAAAAGGAAATGCTGGCAGTGATGCATGCAATCGAGGCTTTCAAACCCTTCCTCCATCAAGGCCACCTGTTAATAAGGACAGACAACACCACGGTCATGTGGTACATAAACAAGCAGGGAGGCACACACTCTTACCCTCTATGCCGGCTGGCTATGACTCTATGGGAACTATGCCTGAAACTCAATATCCATCTACAGTCCCAGTTCGTGCCAGGAAAAGAGAATACACTGGCAGACAGCTTAAGCAGAACTACCATGGATGCACACGAATGGATGCTGCACCCAGACATCTTCCAACTCATAGCAAAGGCTTGGGGAATGCCGGAGATAGATCTGTTCGCCTCCCCCCTCAACTGAAGACATTCTGCTCAAGGACATACCACCCACAAGCTTGGAGGGTGGACTCTCTCTCTTTCAGCTGGAAAGCTCTAAAAGTATATGCCTTCCCACCTCTCCCATTAATGTACAAGTTTCTACTGAAGATCAGGGAGGAACAGCCAAGAGTGATTCTGATAGCTCCAGACTGGCCAAGGCAACACTGGTATCCATTATTGAGAAGCATGTCACAGGCAAAACCATGGCCTCTCCCCCTATGGCCTCTTCTTCTGACGCAGAACCATTTCAAGATCATGCATCCCAACTTGAAAACATTGCAGCTAACTGCCTGGAAAATTCCTTAAATCCCAATCAAAATGTTTTATCACAGAGAGTGAAGGACATTATCTTGAAGCTCCGCCTTCCACAAGGAAGACATACTCAGCTAAATGGAAAAGATTTCTCATTTGGAACACATCAAAGGGCTCAGATGTGACAGTGGCAAGCATGACACATATTCTGGAATACTTAGCAGAATTGTTCCACAATGGCCTGTCCTATTCTTCCATTAAGATTCATGCCTCAGCAATTTCAGCAGAATACAATGTGGATCCACCTATCTTCTCACACCCTCTCCTCAGGCAATTTCTGAGAGGGATCAAAAATATTAAACCTCCAAGAAAACCCCCTCTACCTACTTGGGATCTCAACTTTGTGTTGGAGAAACTAACACTTCCTCCTTTTGAACCAGCAGCATCAGCGGATCTACAGTTTCTGTCTTGGAAAACTGCATTCCTTCTGGCAATAACTTCAGCAAGAAGAGTATCTGAGTTACAAGCATTAATGGCAGTACAGCCATTTCTTATCTTCCATCAGGACAGAGTTTCACTAAGAACCAGTCCTACTTTTATGCCAAAGGTGGTATCTAGGGTATCCTTGAACCAAGCTATTCACTTGCCTACGTTCTTCCCAAATCCACAGAATAGAGGGGAAAACTTCTGCACACCCTGGATATACACAGACAACTACGCTACTACTTGGACAGAACTAAAACTAGCAGAAAAACTGACCAACTATTTGTAGCATATGCTACTGGGGTGCAAGGAAAAGCAATTTCCAAACAGACAATTTCAAAATGGATAGGAAATTGCATTTGATTTTGTTACTCCTTTCATGGAAAGACAGTTCCTGAAAACATCAGGCCTCATTCCACAAGGGCCATGGCCACCACTACAGCCTTACTACGAGGGGTGGCTACCAAGGACATTTTAGAAGCTGCTACTTGGAGCTCCGTGCATACATTTGCCAAACATTACAATCTACCTTTATACTCCAGATCCAGAGCAGGCTTTGCTACTGCAGTCCTGCAGGGGATCTTAACTACACCATCCTTTTCTTAGTACCTCCTCCCCCAGATTGGCTATGGTATTCTACCCATATGTTATGACTGCAGATGCATCCTTGAAGGACATAGTACAGTTTTGTACCTACCATAAATGTAGATGTCCGATAGGTATGCATCTGCAGTCAGGTTTACCCTCCCACCCCTCTGTGGTATTCCTAGGGTACTTACCCCTCTTTTAGCTAGCTGGGGGAATCTATTATGGTGTATTTGTTTGTATATACATGTATATATTTATATAATTTTGCAAATGTTTGGAACTTTTTTGCATTTATCCAGATTTAGCCTTCCTAGAGGGCACCTGGCTTCTGGGGCAAGAAAAACTGAGGAAAATGGCGTCGGCTGATGCTTTTATACCCCAGACGCTCTGACGTTGGGGAAAGTGCGACATCAGCCGAGGCCAGACCCAGACTTTGGAATCCGACCGACCGAAGGGCTGCCTGAGGCAGGACAACCCATAAGTTATGACTGCAGATGCATACCTATCGGACATCTACATTTATGGTAGGTACAAAACTGTACTTTGCCAGCCTCAGAGCCAAGGTAGGCGTGGAAGGTGCACCTCCTATTCTCTCTTCAAATCGGAGTAGCACTTCAGCTCTGATTGCATCCTCTGCATTCAAAGAATTTTGAAAGGGTCCTCTCCAAACCGAGAGATGCGGTGTCTCTTCCAGGCTTAACTCCATCCTGGCCTCCTTTGGCTACTGTATTTGAGTGTGTACATCCTGATGGACTCTGATAGTCTGCCTCCTTCAGCTTTGGAAGTGCTAACCATATGAGTTCATAGTCTGAATCTGGCCCCTCCCCAGATGCCCAAATGAGGCAGGGTCCAAGAAAACAGGTTTGTAAAAGGAGACATTTGGACTCCTCTTTCATGTCAGTCTCAGAATACACAGATTTTGATGAAGGTGAAGGGTCCCTACAATCTCTTCTAGAAGACATCAACCCTGTGACATTCTTGAATTGATGAAGCAACAAGGGGGTTGGTCCACAGATGTGCCTTCTCCTGAGGAATCTATGTTTCTCAAAGCTTTTGGAGCTGGCTGTTCTACATCTTGGGTGGTATGGCCTGCTGATGGTTTTATAGAGCTAGTGACTCAGTGGGTGTGGAAAGATCTCGATTTGTTGGCGCCCATACCCTAAAAACTGGACAAAATTTTTGTTGCATCTAAGTATATGAAGCACTAGAGCAAGCGTCCTCCAATGGATGCCATGGTTTTTGTAGCAGCCACAAAGAAGAAATTCTCAGAGGAGAGTATATCTGTCTATTCTCATAACAGTGAGTTCAGGGCCTTTGACAGAATTGGGAAACAGACGTATTCTTTTTGCACTTAGCGTGCCGAACTGTCTTGCCCATATGACACAATTTCAGAGGGACTTGACAAAGGAGCTGACCAAGTCCCTCTAGAGTAATTTATCAGCAGATGTCCAGAAATTGATAGAGTCCAAGGTAGCTACCCTGCAGTCTTATGTCCAACATACTAATCCAACTGCTTACCAATGCAGTTGATGTTAAGGTCAGAGCAAAAGGCATCAGTATTGCCATCCATCAGCACGTCTGAATGTGCTTATGTGACTTTGCAGAATGCTTCATGTCATGCTTCATGCACTTCCCTTTTGATGGTTCAACTCTGTTTGATCCAAAGGTGAAAGGAACATGAATCAGGAGCAAGCAACAGGGTAAGACCCTGTCCGTCATTGGAATGCACTTTTCCACCTCTTAGAGGACCTTTTCTAGCAACCAAAAAGGAGGTGAAAAGATGTGGCCCTGGAAATCTCAGGGATTCATCCAAGATACTCCTGCAAACAGACCCCATCCCCACACAGCAGAGTGGGGGGTATCTTTAACAGACGTCACCCTAGAGGCAAAAGTGGGCCGTAGAATCAAGGGTTTTACAGTCCTTTAATGGAGAAAACCTATCAGTTCTCCTGAAGGGTTGCCTGACTTCTGCACTCTGGAGGCAGTTGAGGGGAATGCTTATCCCTGCACCCTCAAGCCTTGCAGGCCATCACACAAGATACATGGGTGCTGAGGGTAATCACTAGAGGCTGCATTATTCCCCTTGTTTCCCTCCAAAGAAAAAGTGAAGGAGTTTGGATGTTCCACCCAGTCAACAAGAAGTAGCAGTGGAAGTTGGAAAGTTGCTAGAAAAAGCATCATTGAACAGGTCCTCCCAGACCAATTAGGATCTTTAATCTTTTCCAGGTTCTTTTTAGTTCTAAAGTAAACAGGGAACCTCAGGCCAGTCTTGGACCAAAACCCATCTCAACCAGTTCATGAAACAAATACAATTCCGGATGGTTATGGTTCAGTTCATTTAACTTCTTCTGAGGAAGGACGACTAGATGTATTCGATAGATCTCCAGGATACCTGCTGTCATGTCAAAATAGTGAGGCAGTCCAGGAGATTTCTCTCTTTCCTTCTGGAAACCAGTTATTTTCACTTCAGGGCACTTATCACGGTTCTTTGCACAGCCCCCAGGTGTTCACCAAATGTGTAGCAGTGACAGCAGCATGTCTCAGGCTGCAGGTGTTCCTGATTTTAGACAGTTGGCTCTTTACCACACCAACCAGGGATCTGTTGGTCCAGCCCAGGGACTTCTTGCTCCACCTTGTCTCATGGCTGGGGATTAGCAACTATGTGAAGAGCTAATTATTGCAAGTGCATAACAATTGAGTACATTGTATGTCATCTGAGCATGAGTAATCAGACAGCCAAACTCCCACTGTCCTGAGTATCGTCCCTCCATCAAGTTACTTATCAGGTCCTGCAACACCTCTTACTCCTGGCAAGACTTACTCTGAGACTGTTGGGTTTGATGGCCACTTCGATCACGCTGGTTCTGCTAGCAAGGTATTACATGAGTACTGCACTGGATCCTGTCTGTTCAGTGGTCTCTAGTGTCTCATCCACTGCATATTCAGAGTCATCTCACTGCCATTTGCAGCATCACATCATTTGGGGGTTGACCACCTTATTGGTTTAAGATGGTTGACCATTCTTCCCACCACCACCAGTTGCAACATTGCTCATTGAAGCTTTCCTTCTGGGATGAGTGCATTTCAAGGGGAAGAGGGTTCAAGGTTTTTGATCAGATGTAGAGGCCAGTCATTGTCTTGGAGAGGAGGGTAGTTGTAGTGTTGCAGGCTTTCCAGGACTCCCTTTCCCAGGGTGATATCTTCAAACAGACAACATGATGGTAGTCTGGGATATCAACACGCAGGGAGGAACCTTCGGTCACTGTGGCCAGCCTTGCTACTGTCTTTTTGCTTCAAACCTAAACAGCAAATGCAGCAGTTACTTTGCCCTGATCCCTGGTCAGGGTCAATCCCTGAGGGATACTATAATCCACAGTTGGTCCCTGGGTGTTCTTCACGTCACCCCTTCCCTAAAAATTGTTCTTCAGAAAGCTAGAAGGTGTGAGGCCGGAGTAATACTCATTGCCACTTATTGATCCCAGCAAGTTTAGTTTCCCTTCCTCTGGTCTCATCTAGTACATCTGCCTTGGATGTTGGAAAATTATCCTGATCTTCTGAGTCATTCATCTGTCCAGCCTCACCTGGACCTGAAAACCTTGAAATTCACTATATGTTTCCCCCAATTTTAAAGGTGGCCAGAGATGCCAGCCTTTCTACACCGGTGGTACACATTTTGTCTGCCATATAAAAAACAAATACTAGAAAGGTTTATCTCAGCAAATGGAGAAGCTTTACTATATGGGCATCTTCAAGGGAATAGACCGTTTCTCAGCCCCTCTTCCATCTGTTATGGGCTTCTTACCGGAATTTTTCCAAAAAGAATCTAGCTTCTCATCTGTCAGGGTACAGTTAGAGCCATTTCCAATTTTCTAGTTGGCCAAACTTAAATGCCTGTTGCTTCTTAAAAGATTTCAAAAGCTTTTTAAGGTGAACCTTCCATGTAAGATCCCCTATTAGGGATCCTGTTCTACCTGGGACATTGCTATCATGATTCAGGCCTTAACTCAAGCCTCTCTTGAGCCTGCAGTTTCAGCAGACTTAAAGTACCCTTCTTGGAAAACCATGCTGGCTGTTATCTCTGCTATTAGGATTTCAGAATTGCAAGCATTATCTTGTAAACCTCCATATATCATCTTCCATAAGGACAGGGTGTCCTTGAGGAAGAATCCCAATTTTCTTCCAAAGGTGGCATCCGAAATGAACCTCATGTAAACTATCAGTCTGCCAGCATTCTCCCCAAAATTCTCTAACAAGTGAGAGTATACTCTACAATTGTTTTGTGTTCATTAACAGATTAGATATTATTTACACAGAACCAAAGATATTAGGAAGTCTGATCAGCTTTTTAGTGTCTGCTCTAAAGTAAAAGTTGGTCAGAGTGTATTGAAAGTCAGCCTATCTAGGAGGCTTTCTATTATGTTTGTGTATAAAAACTAGGGTCACCCTTATCTGGAAAACCAGAGAGTCATTCTACTAGGGCAATAGCTACATATACTGCATTTGTGGGCAGAGTTCCTGTTGGGGAAATTTGTGGTACAACTACTTGGTCTACTGTTCACACCTTTGTATCTCTCTACAATTTGGATGTACAGTCCAGATCCTGTACATCCTTTGTGTCTACTATTTTTGGGAACATCCTTTTTTGATGCCACCCAGGTGCTGGGTAGTTTGGGAATCTGTCCCACTGGTTGAATCAGATGAAAACAGACAACATAGGATCCAAACGTTATGTATTTAACGTAACACTAACTCCATGTTGTTTTGTTTTCATCTGGTTCAACATCCTTCCCTTTGTCCCTAATATTAAATTGTCCTTTTTTTGCTCCTCTTGAATGGTTAGACCTCATCAGGTACCTTGTCCTTGGACAGCCTGTTGCTGGATTTTCCTCCTGTTGTCTCCATCCTTTTTAGTACATTTAGTAGGCAGTCGTGCATGTCCTGATTATTAGCTTTTGTGCTGATTATGAGCAGGCAAACTCAGTGTGAGGCATAGAGAGAGTTATGGGTAAAGAAGAAGTCAGAGCCATGGGTCTAAAGCTCCTGAAAGGTGCCATGGTTGGATCCGATCTGATCTAGTAACCCAAATGTTGAATCAGACATAAGTAAGACAACACAGATGTAACATTATGGTTAAGTACATAGCTTGTTTGATTATCCTTTCAATTGATATAATAGCGGTCCCTTCTTGACTAGTCACAAATGCTCTCCAGCCATACTTTAACCTCCTCTTACTTTACTAACCACCCCCCCAAACTAATCCAATAAGTAGCACATCTGTCTTTACGAAACCAAGCACCAGTCTGTCTCCAGCAACTCACACCTCTACCAGGGGACTAATACCCTTGACTGTTCCCACCCCAGTGACTAATACCCTGACTTCCCATCCCAGTCTGATCATGACGCTGAAACATACCCTAAGGAAATACTGTCTACCCAAGAAGTGTATTTCAGTGGTGTAAAACAGTAAACTGTCCATATTTTACTAGCTACCCAAGAAGTTTATCTCAGTTGGATAAATGTTAACTGTAAGTATTGTACTGTTACAACATAAGCAACCATAACAACTGCTCATAATGCAGGTATTACTGTTCCTATATTTCTAATATATTACAATGGTATAATGTAATGTCTATCAAAGGCAGAAGGTGGAACTTGTGTATTGTATGTCTACTATATGTGTGACTAACTGTGTTATATGTGTAAGTAAGCTTTTACATAGAGCTTTTCTCCCTGGGCCTCCACTGAAAATGGGTTATGTGACCCAGATGGACTATCCCAGTAAAGAAATATCAAATAAATAAATACTCCTGTAGGTGAGTGGTCCTTTTGTCAGTGTCTGCTTTTGGTGTTATTTCTAAAGCTGTTTAGTATGTGTTGTTTGTACTTTTTTTCATTGGCTCATAGGGGTTTACTAGGCTAGTGACCACTAGGGCCTTTAAAAGCCTAAGTATGCAACCCATGTCTTATGTTCTAAGCAAAATGTAGGTCTTTTAATCTGGTAATTCTGATACTGTTTGTTTTGTGGATGTGCAAAAAGGTTGATCAAACCTGGCTCTGCGGATGCTGTGTATGCCAGGCAAAGATCGCCTCTCAGAAGTCTGTATGCTATCAAGTAAAGAGAGAAGGCTTTGAGGTGATCAGCATAGGACATTGTGTTTACTTCCTGTTTTTTTTTTTTTTTGTCAGAAAAACCTTGTGGATGTTCCACTTGCTGCATGTGCCTGGTCAGGTACATAACAAATTGGGCATTATACTTTGATGAGTCTGATGAAGATGAGTACAGTGGTATGATGACCTGTCTGGAACTTGATGCAATGCCCTTGCATATAAGTTGAGCAGCATAGAGGGATTTTCTTACTACCTTGGACACGTTTTGGTCAATGACTAGATTACTGTCTACATGAGTTCTCAGATCCCTCACTGGTGGATCAACATTGAGATGTTTTATTGATGACGATTTTACCTGGGGTGGCTGACTTCAAGCATCTGTCTGTGTTAGACCTTCCTGAAGGGTGTTGTCTTCTTGGGGGATTCAATCACTGCTCCAGGTGTGCAATCATCTGTGAACTTAGTTAGTGAGAGGCCTTTGACATCCAAGAAGTAAATGCCAAAGAGGAGTGGGCCTAACACGGAGCCCTGGCAGACTTCACTGGTGACTGGCCTATTTGTGGAGGTGGCCTCATACTCTAACCTCTTGGGTTCTGTTAATGAGCCAGTCAGCTATCCAACATGTTGTAAAGGGGTTTATATCTACTTCCTTACGTTTGGTGTAGTGGGGTATTGCATCAAATGCTTTAAACAGATGTAGGTAGGGGGCAGTATGCACAATTTTCCCCTCATCCATTGCCTTAGTGACCTTTTCAAAGAAGTCTGCCAGATACAGTAAGCATGACCTTCCTTTGACAAAGCCAAATTGTATAATTATCATTGTCATCAACAGTATAATCAGAGTGTCTGTCTCTCTCTCTCTCCTCCCTTGCTGCTAGTTGTAAATTACAGTTCTGTTAAGGCACTTCCTCATAGAACTAGACTAATTGAGGGTTTTATTAACAGGCCTGAATTAAACTGCATGGCTGTGAGAATGAAGGGGTGGGATAACAAGAAGAGCTGGGGGGAAGCCCATCCATAATGTACAGAAAAAGATGGAACTTTATATGTCATTAGTTCTCATATTGCCTATTCTAGTTTTTGTTTTAGAAGTCTTGCATATCATAGCTACATTTTTATGTGTTGTTAGCACAAGTGTTTTATTTTCATTGTAGATTCACCAGGCTAAACTAAAAGAGCTAGAAGATCTAAAGAGGACTTTTAAAGAAGGTATGGATGAGCTGAAGACTTTAAGAACAAAGGTAAGTATTGAGTTGCACTGTACTACAGAAAAAGTGTTGTCTGTCTGTACGTTTTATAATAATGACCTGTAGCCATTCAACGTTTGCTTTTTGTGCCCTGAACATCATCAGAAGTTGCAAATTTCATATAGGCCATTTCTTTTTTATCCCTTCTTTATATATTCTTGCTTGGGAAAAGTAGACAACTGAGTAGATGTTAGTGGTTTTGGATATGCTGTGGACTAGCCCATCCTCTTCATTAGACACGCCGTACCCACTGGGAGCACTTTTAGGAGCAGATGAATTTCCCTTACACTGACAGCATACTGAATGTAAACCATCTGAAGCAACCTCACATATTAGTGTGTTGAATGTTTTCCCTTGGGGAACCATAACATGTCAACCATGACCCTTTACACTGGGGTTATAGATTTTTCCAGTTATGTGTTTGCTGCATGATATTTTTGCTATTTAGAATATGACTGATGCGTGTGATGAAACCATTAATAATTTACTTCTTTAACTCACCCATTTGTCAGGATAGACCTGCCCTCCACCCCAATGACCTTGCATTGGATTAAATAATTTGCAGCAAATAAATGCTAGATCAGGGACTTGATTTTGGGGGTGGGGACTAAAAAGGTTGCACGTTTGCATTGCCTTTTTGTGAGCTGCAAGGATTAAATAATTCAGACTGAACCTAAATGATTAAATACTACTTGGAGTGCTGCAGTAATCCCGAACTGATTACTGTGGATCCTGTGTCACCTTCCAAAGTAATCCCGAACTGATTACTGGGGATCCTGTGTCACCTTCCAAAGTAATCCCGAACTGATTACTGGGGATCCTGTGTCACCTTCCAAAGTAATCCCGAACTGATGACTGGGGATCTTGTGTCACCTTCCAAAGTAATCCCGAACTAATTACTGGGGATCCTGTGTCACCTTCCAAAGTAATCTCGAACTGATGACTGGGGATCCTGTGTCACCTTCCAAGACATAGACTTCCTTCTGGAACTCTCCACGTATTGACTGGGTTCCACTGCCTTGTTCATCTGCTGTTGGCTTTGCACTGCTACTGCTGCCAAGCGAGCTATTGCTTGTGCAAGGAAACATGTTTCCAGCAAATGCATTTAGTCTAGGGCTTCATTTGGCCATGTTTAACTAGAATTCAGAGGCCGTACTTAAAGCCATAGATTAAACTAGTAGGTATTGGAAGGTAGCTAGCAGTCATGGTCTGCATCAAGTCTACATTGAGCTTAGATTGTAATACAGGACTGCAGCAGAATGCTACTGTTTATCATAGCAAACAGTATTCCTTAGCCAGCCAAAGGCTTTACTAGGTTAACATAAAAAAGATACTTGGTGAAACTAGATTGGCTTGAACTTCCCAACATTATTCTTTACAACCATCTCTCTCTAACTCACAAAATTGCAAGACAACCAACCAGAATCCCAGCACTACAAAATCTCACCCTTCCTTACAATTCCAGCAGACCGCTTCACTCTAACAATAAGAACTTACCATCTCCAAGGCCAAAAACACTGCAGGAGAATCTTTATTTTCCAGCTATATATGTCGTATATGGAACTCCCTCCCTAACTCCATTCTCTGTCTCGTGCAGTAACCAGTTTAAGCCATCAAAAGCTTATCTAAAAAATAAGTGGCTATGTTCCTGTACTAACCCCTCGTGAATGGTCTGATAGATAACAGTATACCCCAACCATATCCAACTTCTTCCCCAGTTTTAAATCTTTTATCCCTACTGGCCTGTCTTAACCTTGTATCTTGACATAAGTCATACTTTGCAAATAGTACTAGCTATGTTCAAAGCCTAGGTTTTGTTAAGATGTAACAAATTTGTATTTTCTTATGTATACTGCATTGTTTACTGTATACTTTATTGATTATTGTAATTCACGCATTAAAATGTAATGTTATTCATGGAGCTTTTCTTCCCGGGCTGCCGCTGAAAAATGGCCTGTGTCCATTCGGACATTCCTGGTAAACAAATGTTAAATAAATAAAATAAATAAATAAGCAAGCACTACATTTGATTTTCTTAAAAATCGCCTTTAGTGCTCAGCCACATATTGCATGGGTAGCATTTATCTCATCCCACCACTGACTGTTCTGTGCTTAAAGGGAGTCTGTCATTCATCCCCATGTTCCTTTTTAAAGATGGTTTGGTCAGAACTGTCAATGGCCTTCCCTCTAAATTATTGCACAGACACACTGGTGTTGCAGGTTCACCATAACAATCTGCTCTAGGAACTCCTAAAATGAATAGGAAATAGATGGAAGTGGATAATAGTCCTCAAACCTGACCTTTTTCAATAGTTAGCCATCAAAAAGGCCACACAGTTAGAGGGAGATTGTCATCGGTACACTGCATAGCCTTCTCAGTTTTTATTTTAGCTGCCTGCAGTGAGTTGTCACTATGCTTCATAGGTTTATTTGTATGCCCTGACCATTGTCCCCATGTAAACCCAATAGGAGTAACTGATTCTGTTCAGTGGTAACCTGGGAGAATACCTCTTAACTGTCCCAATTTTTGCCTCGTATTTTTGGCCTGTCCCACATAAAATATGTGGTTTTCTGGTAAATCACTGAGGACTAATGTCTCTAAATAATGACATACATTTGAGATTCAGACTTCACGTCCTTCAGGAAATGCATAATAACACAAAACCTGTTATTTTAGCAACTAAGTTTATAAGAGCAATATTTAAAATCTGTCCCTATTTTTGGGCCTTTGTCCCCCATTATTTTAGGCTTTGTCCAGATTTTTTGTGCTAAGAGGTTGAGAGGTATGCCTGGGAGGATTGTTGGCAATAAAACTTTCTCAGTGTCACACAGTTGTTAAATGGTGACTGATATATTTTAGCAGGACTACAGGATGATTTTCATTAGAAGCTCATAACCTGAATTCCCTGTTTTGTGTTTAGACTTGCCATAAGGAGTATATCCTTTAATTTCATGAAGTTGTGTTTCTAAGGACATTTTAAAGGTTATCAACAAGCACTCCTGTGGGCTTCAAATTCTTGTAGTAGACTTTTCACCACCTATCTTTGAACAGATTTCCCCGTACTAAAAATTGGGAGCATTGCAGTACTGTTAGTAAGACTTCAGCTTTAGAGACTAGAACTTTACAAGCTTTTTCAGAACATATGACATGAGCTCCTTTTACTTCTTTTGCTGTTTCTGTTAAGAAATCTGTACAAAAAACATTCATCTTTTTTTTTTATCCCAGCCATGGGACTGAGTGCAGTGGCTCCTCAGCTTGCACCTAGTTGACACTATTTTTCCATGGTAGGACTAGAAATTTCTGGGTAATGCAAGAGTACTAAGGTACATACTTTCCTGCCCAGGATTCTTCACTCAGCTCATCTGCCTTGCTGCAAAAGTTAGCTGGTAGGTAGCAGGCCAGCTTGCTGGTCCTGTGAGCCGATCTGCACTTTTCCTTAGCACCCCATACTCTGTAGCACTTTTCTGCTGTGCGCATCCTGTGAGCTGAAGTTGGCCTCTGTATGCTGACTTACCCTCCGCTTAGCATGCAACTTGCACACAGCACTGTGAGCTCAGTAGTTTCAAGCTTTTGCAGTATGAATATATAGTTATTATTCTAGACGCCACCCACGTGCCAAGCAAGACCAGACCTTCCTCCCTCCTCCCAGGATAAGTGAGTCAGCAATATTTGTTCATTACAATCCTCTACCCAGCTCTTACAGGTGCCCGAGACACTATTTGAACCTGTGTCACATGTGATGTAGTCAGGGCTTTATGGTTCATCCCTCTGCTCCATGGAGCTGGCTGAATCAAGTATTTATTTTATAGCTATCTCAACAAAGGTCTTCTGAAAAAAAAGAGGAACACTGCAAGTCACTTTCTTAAAAAAAAAAAAAAAAAAAAAAAAGTCCCCACAGAAAAATTAAGTAATATAAAATTATGGACCTTACATTGGATACCATAAAGTGACAGATATTGATGACTAACTATGGCTTTTGTGCCAGGAGAGATTGTTCTTCCTGCAGCTGCTTGTGTGCATATTCGTTCATCCACAATGCCAGCTGGCACCACTTCACTGTTCCTTGATTACGTTTTAGGATGATCACTGTAACAGTAGGTTGTATAAGTTAGGATCCTATTCATCTTACTCATCCATTCAGACTTTTGGGCCCTTGAGCCACTTTTTGGATCTGAGCCAGCAAAAAAAGTGCTTCAGCCCAGAGTTCCTTGAAATTGTTTTTTGTTTTGCACTTACAAGTGAAGCTTCCTCAGATCTTAGTTGCAACCACAGTATTCAGACATGGTTGCAGTCTTCAGCAAGCTCTATGCTCCACTTCAATTTAAACGATTATTTTAAGAATTTTCTTCTTTATATTTCTCTTGTTCTGCCACTTCATCATGTGGGAATTAGACCTGTCTCCATTCTGCCTGCATAGAAAGCAAAAAGGTTTAAATAGTCTAACTATAAATCAAAACATTAGATACTGTAATATCTATATCTGTCTATATATATATATATATATATATTATATATATATGGGTGCACTTTACATTATCGAAATACTGAAATCTCGAATGTCATATGGTCGAGACCGTATGATCGACATTTCAGTATATCGAATATGTAAAGTTTTAAAAAATAACAGTTTACTTACCTTAAAACGTTACGTGCACACAGAGGAAGGCTTCTTGTACGCTCTGTGTGTACGTAATGTTGTTATCTATTTTGTGGTGTTGACAGGGAGTGGGAAATCTCCCGTTTTGCGCTTCCGCATACAGGGCAGTATGGGAGATTTCCCTTTTCCCCACTGTAGCGCGATCTCGGAGTTGGTATATTTAAGTAGGGGGGGTGCAGGGGGGCAAAGCCCCCCTGCAAAAGCAATGTTTGACTTTTTTTTTTTCGTTTCATTTTAGAAGTTCGAGTTTCCAAAACTCGATCTTTTGGTCTCGATAATATGAGGTTCGAGATTTTGGGAATTCGATCTTCTAAAGTGAAGCCACACACACACACACACACACACACACACACACACACACACACACACACACACACACACACACACACACATTTCCTCACTCTACTTAGTTAGCTGTTATTTGTAGTTGTGATAACTGTGGATGCTCTTCCATTTCAGTGTTGCAGTATTCTTAACATGAGGGAACCCCTGCCAAGGGCAGCCCAATGTCCAGCCAGTGTACCAAAGCCTTTAGGTTGTTAATGATACACTATACACCACAAGTATGCTCCCCGCGCAAGGCAAAGGGCATAAAGGTGACATCCATGTGTATCATCCTCAGAACTTCTTTGCTGCCAGTCCAAATGCCATCTTTGATCATCGTTCCAATCGCTTGAGTTGTTGCTGGTTTACCTAGCCATTCAGATAAGTGCCAGTTGGGGTTTTTTGCTTATCCTTTTTTGCTTTTAGGATTTGTTTTGTTGTGGGGTTTCATGTCATCCAGAAATGGTAAATGCCAGTGGGGGTTTCATGTCATACAGAAAGGGTGAATTCCAGTGTGGGAGACAGATTCTCCATAAATACCATTGCGAGTGGTGCTTGTTTTGTTTATATGCTTCTCATGACTGTATGTCTTGTATCATTTGTCAGGCTTTTGTTCCAAAGACCTTGTGTAGTCCTCTTTCATCCCTCACTATCTGTCTTTAAAACCAGCGTCTAAAGCTTTTAATGAAAGATGTTGTGGAAGGTACTTCCTGGCTTTAGGGTCAGTAGTCTTTGAAGAAGAAGGCCAAAAAAGTCAGGTCAGATTCTTTAGCTGTGCCTCCTCCAATGGACACCTCTCTCTAGGCTGGGGAAAGCCCACAGGATCAGCTGATTTCTGGGTTGGATTCCTCTGCTGTGACCATTTCGGAGACTGGCATGGCTCCAGCGTCTTGCATGCCCTCAGAGGCCTTGCAGATGTCTATGTCGGGTGTTCAGGAGGAGCTGTGGCTGATTATCACAGAAGGGCCTGGGGGGTTTCATCAGATACTGGTGAGGGAGGAAGCCCCAACAAAAATTATCGAATGTAGGCCAATATTGCAGCCTTCTACGTTTCATAAGGTGGATGTCCATTTAAGTAAGAAAAAAAAGGCAAAACATATTTCTTCTGCTCCTAAAGACCCTCAAAGTGAATGGTAGAAATTTACACAGTGTTTGTTGAACGCTCTTATGGCCTTGAAGCCTCCTCAGGTGGTCCTTCTGGCTTCTCTTTGGTCATCTTCCCCCCTCAAGAGTTCTAGGGATCAGGATTCCTGATGAGGAATGCCTAGCTTATTCTACTCAGATTCCTTCCCCTTTGGATTATGGCTGTGAGGAAGAGGAGTCTGCTGTTCCTGAATCTCCTTTTGAGGAGATTTCCTTTGAGAATACCATTGCCAGGAGGATGAAAATTTTTAAATGGGATTGTTTCAAAGTGTCTGAAGTGCAGAGGAGATATTATCAACTCCTTCAGATTGAATTTCCTAGACCCTTTGCTGTTCTTCCTGTTTTGGCTGCTTTATTGAATGCTTTATTGAATGCCTTTTCTTCTGGTTTTCAGGTCCCTGCTCCTAAAAGCCCTTTTGGGCTATTAATTATCAGACTCGTATAACCAGATATGTTTTGGCTGTTCTTTCTCAGGCTTGCCAGTTTATTTGTGACCTTCTTGATTATGCGGGAAAGACTTCTGCATTGTCTGTGTTAGGGGCTTCTTCCCAGGTAGCTCGCTATTCCATTAAATGTAGTTATGATACAGCAGATGCTCCTTCTAGGGCTGCTGCTTCTAGCTCTGTTTTGAGGAGGTATGCCAGGTTACGGCTTTGATCTCTGCCTGATAATCTTAAGGCTAAGTTGATGGATGCTTCTCTGGACAACAAATGTTTGGTGGTGCTGCTGCAGCTGATTTGTTTAAGTCCCTGCAAGAAATAGGCAAGGAGTTACAGGACCTGAAACATTTTTTTATTTCTCCTGTGCCAAAGTTCCAGAGAAACTATCCCAACAAACTGGCTTTTATTAGAAGGCAGTCTTGGCCTCCTCCTAAAGGTAAGACCCCTCCTGCTCAGAAGCCTTCCTTTCCTGATAAACCAGGTGGTGTCCGACTACCCGATTCTTCCCAACCACATTCCTCTCTCATTTCGTCTTTCTCTGACTATTCCTGTCTGGTTAAGCATAACCCAGGATTTATTTATTATTTATTTAAATAGGATTCTTGGGTTCTTTCCATCATTCGCCAAGAGTATTTCATGGTTTGGAAATCTCTTCCCCGCTTCATGGGCATTCCTCAACCACCTCAAGACCAGTTGAGCATTTTTCCAGAGGTGCCTCAGGGTCCTTTGATTCAGAGAACTATTCAGGAGGTTCCAGCTGCTGAAAGGGGGAAGGGTTTTTTTTCAGAATGTTTTTCATTCCCAGGAAAGAGGGCAGTTGGAGACCCATTCTGAATCTTTCTCATCTGCATGCATTTCTGAAGGTTCCTTCCTTTTGGATGTTGTCCCTTCAGATGTTGTTCCCTCTACAGACCTGCATACATTTCTGAAGGGTTCCTTCCTTTTGGATGTTGTCCCTTCAGATGTTGTTCCCTCTACTGCTTCCTCAGGCTTTTATGGTTTCTCTGGATCTCAAGGATGCCTACCTGCATATCCCTATTCATACCCTTTTCAGGATATTTGTACATTTCTCTGTTGCTTCTTGGGATTTTCAGTTCTGTGCTTTAACCTGTGGTCTCTCTACTGCCCCAAAAGTATTCACGAAATGTGGCATTCAGGTCTTTCCTTATTTAGATGACCTGCTTGTTCAAGCCTCCTCTCCAGAGATTCTTTTACAGCACCTTCAGTGTGTCATTGCTGTGTTGCAAAGCCTGGGCTTCAGTCCTTCCTGTCCCCATCATGGATCATGTTTTTCTGGGATGCAGGATCCAGAATAATTCCTATGCTAGCATCCCTTCCTCCTCCCAAGGCTTTGACTCCGACTTCCTTTTTCATTCCCTTCTTCCTCTGGCTTTGATTTCAGCCAGGGAATTTCTGAGGGCTCTGGGATTCATGGCATCCACCATCGCTGTGCTTCCCTGCACCAGATTGCACATGAGAAAGCTTCAGTGGTATCTAAAGTCAGATCGACTTCAGCATTCTCATCCTCTACAGTTTCCAATTCCTGTTTTTCCATGTCTCAAGTTGGAATTTCACTGGTGAATTCAACAACTGAATTTGAATCCAACGCTTCCCTTTCACCCCCCACTTCCGTCTCAGGAGCTGTTCACGGACACCTCAGATGAGGGTTGGGGGGATTCCTTCGGAAACCTAAAAGTGCAAGGCCTTTGGTCTCCTCAGCAACAGAAGGAGCACATCAATATCAAGGAGATGAGAGCTCTTCTGTTGCCCCTCACTGCTTTCTGTTCTCTATTTTCTCCAAATTCCCTTAAGATCTTTACAGACAGTAACACAGTGATGTGGTACATCAACAAACAAGGGGGGGACAAGGTCCTATTTTCTTTACAGGTTAGCAGTCCAGGTTTGGGAGCTAGCGATTCAGTACCAAGTCACACTTCAGGCAGTGTATATTACTTCGTCAGAATTTTGTGGCAGACTGCCTGAGCAGGTACATAACACAGTCTCCTGAGTGAATGCTTCACAGGGATGTATTTCTAGACATTGTCCACAGTGGGGTATTCCTCAAGTAGATGTCTTTGCCTCCCCTCTGAACAGGCAGCTTCGTCAGTTTTGTGCCAGGACTCCATGTCCTCTGGCCTAAAAGGTGGATGCTCTTTTTCATGTAAGAAGATGTTATTTTATGCCTTCCTTCCCCTTCCTCTCATTCCAAACGTCTGGTGCAAGATAAAGCAGGGTGCTGCCAAAATCTTAGGCCCAGACAGCATTGGTTCCCTCTTCTTCTGCACTTAGCCAGTGACAGTCATCACAAGTTAACTTACAAGGTGGATCTTCTCACACAAGACCAGGGATATTTCACCCATACCCACCTGTCCACTCCTCAACTGACACTGTGGGTGATAAGATTTTGATTTACTATAGGCACCTTTTGCCTGAGGACATACTTCGGGTTCTGCAGGAGGCCAGAAAACCCATTACTAGAAAATCCTACGTGTCCAAATGAAAGAGGTTTTCTGTTTGACACCAACTCAAAACTTAAAACTGAAGAGTCAAACAAACTCCACTGGCAGCGATGAATATCCACAGACAAAAGATTAATTTTTAAGCGCTTTCATTGTTTAATTTCATTAGAACTTCATCAGAAAAAATCTAAACTGAATCAAAACCATTTGAATAACCCTTCAAAAAGGTCAAATGATCCAATCAGACCAATAGAAACTCACAATGGCTTACATCACCCTTAAAAAACAAATTAAAGGGGCATACACTAAATATTAGTATGCAAAGACTGTCAACTCATCATCTTCTTTCAGCTGTTCCTGTTAGGGGTCGCCACAGCAGATCACCTGTTTCCATTTCTTCCTGTCCTCTGCATCTTGCTCTGTTACACCAACCACTTGCATGTCCTCTCTCACCACATCCATAAACCTTATCTTAGGCCTTCCTCTTTTTCTGTTACCTGGTAGCTTCATCCTTAGCATCTTTTTCCCCAGTATACTCAGCATCCCTCCTCAGCACATGTCCAAACCAACGTAATCTTGCCTCTCTGGCTTTGTCTGCAAACCTTCCAACCAGGGCTAACCCTCTAATATACTTATTCCTAATCCTGTCCACCCTCGTCACACCCAGTGCAAATCTTAACATCTATAACTTTGCCACATCCAGCTTAAACTCCTGCCTTTTTGTCAATGCCACTGTCTCCAACCCATATAACATAGCTGGTCTCACTACCCTTTTGTAGACCTTCCCTTTCACTCTTACAGGTACTCGTCTGTCACAAATCACTCTTGACACACTTCTCCACCCACTCCATCCTACCTGTACTCTCTTCTTCACTTCTCTTCCACACTCACCGTTACTCTGAACTATTGACCCCAAGTATTTAAACTCATCCACCTTCGCCACCTCTACTCCTTGCATCCTCACCATTCCTCTATCCTCCCTCTCATTCGCACACATATATTCTGTCTTAGTCCTGCTGGTCTTCATTCCTCTTCTCTCTAGAGCATATCTCCATCTCTCCAGGGTCTCCTCCACCTGTTCCCTACTCTCGCTACAGATCCTGATGTCATCTGCAAACATCATACTCCATGGGGACTCCTGTCTGATCTCGTCTGTCAACCTGTCCATCACCATTGCAAATAAGAAAGGGCTCAGAGCTGATCCTTGATATAACCCCACCTCCACCTTAAACGCATCCATCACTCCCACCGCAGACCTCACCACTGTCACACTACCCTCGTACATATCCTGTACCACTCTTGCATACTTCTCTGACACTCCTGACTTCCTCATACAATACCACAACTCCTCTCTAGGCACCCTGTCATATGCTTTCTCTAAGTCTACAAAAATACAAAGACTATCAACTTCTTCTTTCGGCTGCTCCCAGGGATCGCCAGAGCAGATCAACTGTTTCCATTTCTTCCTGTCCTCTGCATCTTGCACTGTCACACCAGCCGCCTGCATGTCCTCTCTCACCACATCCATAAACCTTATCTTAGGCCTTCCTCTTTTCCTGTTATGTGGCAGCTTCATCCTTAGCATCTTTTTCCCAATATACTCTGCATCCCTCCTCAGCACATGTCCAAACCAACGTAATCTTGCCTCTCTGGCTTTGTCTCCAAACCGTCCAACCTGGGCTGACCCTCTAATATACTTATTCCTAATCCTGTCCATCCTCGTCACGCCCATTGCAAATCTTAACATCTTTCACAAGCCAGTGCATTTTTTTGTGCCGGTCCCAAGCCCGGATAATGGGGAGGGTTGCGTCAGGAAGGACATCCGGCGTAAAATTTTGCCACATCATATATGCAAAAAACAAAGACTATCAACTAATAAACATAAACAATAAAAATTTAAATTTGAATTTAAATGTTAATTAAATATTCAAGAATACTTGCACTGCAGCAAAAAACATTTAATATTAATAGATTCCTTAAGGCCAGGCTTTTGGTCAGCACTAAGTCTGATCTGCCAAGCGGTTTCTTTGCATTCAATCCTCGTTTTAAAGTCAACCGGGTACTGTTAACTGAATCCAGTACTGCAAAAGTAACCTTTTTACAATTTGTAAAAGAGGCAGCATACTTGGCCAAAGCATTTGAAAAGTCTTTCTTTTTTAATGGCCAAACAATGCTCATAAATTCTTCTGTTTAGTGCTCTAATAGTTTTGTCTATATAAAAACTCTGACGTGAATTACAGTTAGCAGTGCACAGTTGGTGCGACAGTCAAATCTTTGTTTGGCCCAAAATAAATAGCCAAAAGATTTGAACTCTAAGGAAAATGAATTAACAAAGTATGTTTATTGTTTACAGTGTCCTCAACTGTAAGTGCCATATCCTAAACTAGTTTTCTTAACAACGTATGTATGTTGTTTACAGTGTCCACAACTGTAAGTGCCACATCCTAAACTAGTTTTGTTAACAACATATGTATGTTGTTTACAGTGTCCACAACTGTAAGTGCCATATCCTAAACTAGTTTTCTTAACAACATATGTATATTGTTTACAGTGTCCACAACTGTAAGTGCCATATCCTAAACTAGTTTTCTTAACAACGTATGTATATTGTTTACAGTGTCCACAACTGTAAGTGCCATATCCTAAACTAGTTTTCTTAACAACGTATGTATATTGTTTACAGTGTCCACAACTGTAAGTGCCACATCCTAAACTAGTTTTCTTCATTGTAGATGTGGCTGCACTTCTTTCCAAAATGGACTTAAGGCATTGGAGTTTCTTAAAGTTGAAAACAGGCTTAGTCCCAATAGTGTTGACCAAATCTGCATTGCCCATAAGCACCTTCCAGTTGACAGTAACCCACATGTCATTACAAATAGGCAAAGGAAAAGCTGAGACAAAATTCTCTCTACATTCACTTCCAGAGGTGTAGGACCACCAACTTCAGATGAAAATGTTTTTCTTAAAATGGGACAAGCTTTTGTATTTCTTAGTAAAAGGACCTCTTCTTTTTTTTGAGCCAATGCACTACATAACCTCTGTCAATAATAAAAAAAAAAAAACTGCACAACTTGGATAATTCACTCAGAAAAACACTCTGTTCAGAGGTAAGCCTGCTCAAACATATAAGGTGCCCTTTGACAACACCACGTTTCATGTGCATAGGGTGCAAGCTGTCTCTGTGCAAATACTGATCGATCGATGGAGACTTCCTAAAAATTTGGCTAACAAACACCTCATTCTGATAATCCAAAGTTAAATGAATATCCAAAAAGTTAATGCGGCTGCCAAAGCCGCCATTGTTAAGCCTTAGAAAGTTAGTACTTTTATTCATGTCATTTACAAAGGAGGCAAACTGTTCATAGCTGCCCCCCACAAAATAAAAAAGGCATATATGTAACATTTGTAGAACAAAATCTTGTCTGAATTATGGTGCTGAACAACAAATTGTTGTTCCCACATCGCCCTGAACAAATTAGCAAACACAGGGGCCATCCTACCTCCATGGCAACACCAGAAGTTTGCTTGAATAATCTCCCATCAAAACTAAAAAAATTGTCCAGAATTAATTCTATAAGAACACAGATGGTATTAGCTTCATTGCTAGTGAAAGTGGTAAAGATGTCCAAATATTCTCTCAAGGAATCCGTGCCAGTCTCCTTATTGATGGAAGTATACAAGGAAGCTACATCGAGTGAAGCAAAATAAAAGGGAATCTTAGGAATGCTTAAATTCCCTAATAACTCTAACAAATGCCATGTACTTAACGGTTTTCCACCTTAACACAGATTTTCCAGTGTTTATTGTGATTTAAAAGCTTGTTTTTTTTCACATATTGTACTTATTTGACTTCCTGCACTTTTAAAAAGTTGTTTTTTCTTTAAATAATTTAACTGTTGTAGGCTACACACTAAAGTGTGATAGCCTTTTCTAGTCATTTGTAGTTGTTTAAAGCTGTTTTAAGTGTATTTTTCCTGTTTTTGCCTTATCTTTTAAAAAAAAAACAAACAAAAAAATACTTGTTTCCTGGCTTTCTAAGCTAGTATAGTCCAGTTTTCAGGCTAGTGCTGAATTCAGGGCTGTGATACTAGTTTCTGAGTTGCCCATACGTTACTTGGATAGAAGGAAGTTTCTCTGTTCACCTGTGAGAGAGGGGAGCTTTGAGCAACCTATCTGTCCCTGGAGGAGTGGTTCCAGCCTAGAAGGTAGTAGTTTATTGACCATTTTGGGCTAATTTCTATCTCTTTCATTTCCCTACTATAAAAACCGTGTTTGCACGGTTTTGTGCACCGGGCAGTGCCGGTTAGGTATGGTTAAATTATTCCCGGCTCCAATAAGTCTCCTCTTCAATTTTTCCCTTGAAACTAGTCTAACTCTCAACCTAAGCACTCAAAAAGCATCTTACAGCCCAGCACTTGCTCAGACCTAATAGCAAGCACTAATATACCCTGATACTGATTGCCCAGCAGGGCAAGGCTCTTTATTCACCCCTCACCAACCAAGCAGCTCACCCTACTATTCAGACATGACCAAAGGGCAACCTCAGGTGCACTCTCCAGTCCAGCTGGTGAATCTGGGTATCCTGAGGCAATGTTACAACTGCCTCATGTACACAGATAACCCTCTCCTCCTACCACAAAATACTTAACATATGCGAGAGATGCAGTTATACAGCCAAACTGGAAGCTAAGCTGTCTCCACCCAAGACTGGAACAGACAGTCAAGAGGAGAAGGTTAACACTTGCACCACAACTCCAGCCGCACACAGACCTACTAAAACAGCACTGTCAAAAAATACATATAAATACACAAAATCATACTCGGACGCTCTAAATAAAAACCTGCAAAAGCATCAGAGACCTCCAAAGCAGACACCCAAACAACCTGCACTTCCCGTCACAAACCAGACAACACACAAAACACAAAATCAGTGTGCTGCACAGTCACAGCCATTAAGGCGAAATAACATACCTAACACACTAGTAATAGGTGACTCTATAGTCAGGCATACTGACGTCCCACTCACTAGGCTGGACAAGCAGAAGGTTACTGTTAGCTGCCTATCGGGAGCTAGAATCTGCCACATAACACAAGCACTCAGGTCACTCCAGAACAAGTACAAATATGACTCGGTCATTGTTCATGTTGGTGTGAATGACCTGAGCCGTACCTCCCTGGACTACATGAAAAGAGACATGGAAGAGCTCTCTGATCATGTAGCCCAAGCTGGTATGACCCTGACCCTGAGTAGCATCCTGCCCTCACCAAGAATGATACCTCAGTATAAAGAAAAAATTATCAATTTCAACAATTGACTAAGCTTTCTGGTATCATTCAAAGAGGATCCAGTGTCTGTCAGCTTGGCACGATATGCTCGACAAGCCGCTTTGCTTCGCAAGAGACAGCTTGCACCTGTCACCCTTGCCGAATACTGGCCAAGGCTCTTGCTGCCCCCATAGTGCCATTTTTAGGCAGGGTTCAAAAGTCAAACCCACCTCCGTAAACAGCACAATTAACAAAAAACTAAGGGTTATGCTACTCAACGCCAGGAGTTTAAATCTCAAAATGCACGCGCTCGAAGTACTCCTCATTATGGAGAACGTCGACATCTGTGCAGTAACTGAAACCTGGTTCAAGGCTCCAGAGAGCACTCCAGCACTACTGGGCTACAACTCATACCACACGTTTCAGCCACAGAACACTGACCAAAACACAAAAGGAGGGGATGTATCCATATTCATCAAGGATTACCTACACCTCCAGGTTAGTGGCACAGCATGATACCTCTTGAGATCATCCATGTGCAACTAACATCGGGCAAATCTGCAGTGCAAATTGTGGCCTGCTACAGATCACCCTCCATGACCCAGGACCAAAACTCCACCTTTCTGGAGACACTGGAAAACATGAAGGTCCTACAGAACACCCTGATATTGGGTGATTTCAATTACCCTACCATTCACTGGCAAAACTATTCGAGTACAAATTCCCAGGCCCAGCGCTTCCTGGAATTCATCAACTCAAACACCCTGGATCAGCTGGTAAACTCCCCTACCAGAGGTGAAAACATATTGGACCTGGTCATCACCAACATGGGCGACAGGTATTCCACACCGGAGGTCAACCCGTCACTGGTTAGATCAGACCATAAACTAATCACTCTGGATGTCCACACCCCAACACCACCCCCAACTAAGGAAACCACAGTAAAAAACTTTTCTAAACCAAACTTCACGTTACTTAAGACAGAGGTGTTAAGTTTCACAGCCCCCACACTAAAGGATAACGCTGCCCAAGATGCAGAATCCTTTACAAATGCACTCTATGAGCACCTACAAGGATGCATGGATCGTGCCATCCCTAGCTAAACCAAGACTGACTCCTCTAAGAGAAGGAAATCAGTTTAGTGGACCCCTGCCATAAACAGGCTATACAATAGAAGGAGGAAACTAGTTCATAAAAAAAGCAAATCCCAAGAAGGAAAGACATCCCTGATCAGTATCGGTAAGAAACTAAGGTCTCTCATAAAATCATCCAAGGCTAACTTCGAAAGAAAAATAGCCAAGGATTCAAAAGATAATCACAAAGCCTTCTTTAGCTATGTTAAGAATCTAAGTGTCAACTCGCAGATATGCACTGAACTAGTGCAAAATATCACGAAATATACTGAACCTACTGATATTGCCAACATCCTGGCAGATAGATCAATTCAGTGCAAACTTCACCCCCCTCTCACCTGCAAAAGGGCCCACAACAATACTGGAAAAGTGTAGATCACAGACGCACAGGTGAAAACAACCCTTTCAAAAGCCAAAACCACAGCGTCAGTGGGACCAGATGGTGTCCCAGGCTGCATCTTCCACAAACTACAGAACAAACTAACCCCCCCACCTAAACACGATGTTCAACCTCAGCCTGTCCACAAGCTACGTGCCCATAGAATGGCACACAGCAACGGTTATTCCGATCCACAAATGAGGGGCCTCAACTGACCCTGGTAACTATCGCCCCATAAGCCTAACTAGCCTGGTCTGCAAGGCTATGGAGCACATCATCATGGAACTCATTAACAAAGACATTGGAAACCTCCAAACACTTGACCCGACCCAGTTCGGCTTTGTTAAGGGCAGATCATGCCTACTAAACCTGTTTGACTTCTTCGAGACAGTCACCAAGACCATAGATGAGGGAAAGGTGGTTCACACAGCCTATCTTGGCCTCGCCAAGACTTTCGACACCATTCCCCACTCAGGTATGACAGAAAAACTCACCAGCCTGAACATAAACCCCTACGTCACGAGATGGGTTGCCAACTGGCTTACAGACAGAACTCACACGGTAAGAATAGCGGGCTCCAGGTCCGACTCTAAACCAGTCACAAGTGGTGTCCCACAAAGCTCAGTCCTGGGACCCCTACTGTTCGGCATATACTTCTCAGAAGTACAGGCAAATGCAGGAGGACTATGGCTAACCAGGTTTGCTGATGACTGCAAACTGGGAGCCATAATTGACTCTCCGGCTGACACGGACATCCTTCAAAAGGGCCTTATTGAGATAGACACCTGGTGTCAAAGTCATGGCCTCAAGCTAAATGCCAAAAAAAATGCCTAGACATCCCGTTTGGGAAAAACAAAACGCCCACAAATTTACCACATAGGTGGCAGCCCCCTTAATACAGAAGAGGTAATAAGAGATCTGGGGACCCAGGTAGGTAGTAATCTCTCCTTTGACAATCATGTTGCCTTGGTAGTTAGGAAATCCTTCTATGTGGCCCATCTAATTACTAAAGGGTTCACATCTAGAAATGAAGAGGTCATAGTGCCCCTCTACTCGTCACTCATTAGGCCCATCATAGAGTATAATGCCCCATTTGGGATGTACCTCACAAGACACTTCCAACAGCTGGAAAGACCACAAACGTACCTCACCAAGAGGATTACTGGCCTCAAACATATATCCTATGCAGCCTGACTGAAAAAATTCCGGCTGTACTCAGTGGCATATCGCTTACTCAGAGGTGATCTCTGCCTGACTTACAAAGCCATGTCCAACTCAGAATTGATGGACATGCTCCACCTAAAGAAATCCAAGTCGCTGCAAGCCACGTGCTCTAGTGAGCTAAACCTCACCACAACAGTAAATAGAACATGTTGGAGGGAAAGATTCCTGTCACAGAGACTCCCCATGCTTTGTAACAAAATTCCAAATTACATCAGGCAGAGCCTCTCACTAACACTCCTCAAGAGAAACCTTGACGAGTGGATGGGTAACAGAAAATACACCCCTGGGATCACTTCATTGACTCTGCTTGACAGAGGATCAGTTAATTAATCAATGGGGCAGTGAAAGCCGACACACTCTGGCTAGGCTTATAAATGCCCTTGGGCAAATAGCCTAGTACCTACCTATGAACCTATGAACATAAGCAAGGTAAGCAGTAGAGAGATCAGCAGGCCAGAATGACTGATTGTAGTTGTTGTTGTTGTGTCTTTCGGCTTTTCCCGGTTAGGGGTCACCACAGCGGAACTCCGGTCCGCTAATGATTGACAGTAGATTTTTACGTGCCGAGTTGCCAGTCCTGATGCACAACCTTCAATGAAGGTACGCCCATCCACGCATGTCTCCACACAGAAGACGCTCTAGCTGAGAATCGAACAGGACATCGTCTTACTGTGAGGCGACAACGCTACCGCAGCACCACCACCGCAGATTAGAATGACTGATTTTATTTCAAACCTTATATTTTAAGAACAGCTGATGCTTCCGATCATCAGGGATGTCTTTTCACTCAGGGGTTTTTATAAGTGCTGGTAGAACACCAGATACTACAACTCTCAGCTTCTTTGCAAAAGAATTCAGCAAAATACCAAAAATAATAGCAAAATGAGGGCTCAAAACCAGGAACATATTTTAAATATTACTCTGGGTCACTTAAAAAAGTTATACACCCTTTGCATCAACATGCATTTTTTTTTGGACAATAAGTATAAACGTCTGATGCCTGTAATTATTATCTGTCTGTAATCCTGAATGATGTATTAGCAAATCAAACTTTTTTACGAAGGACAGAGCAAAATTATGAGCAAAATCAGAGAGGGTCTGTGAAATCAGGGACAGTGACAGGTATGCATTACTCCTCACCAAGGTAAATAAAAGTAACTCACCCCTTGCTGTTTGACAATTGCTAAACAGCATTCACTGACCTGGTATAGCAGTACCAGTGTTGCACAGTGTATTTGCATTTGCTGAAATAAGTACAAAATTAGTACTGCTATGGCTTTTGTGTGTCTTTGTAAAAAATATCACCATTTTTTTTTATCTCTGTATGCACTCAATAATGCCAGGACACATACATTATTCTTCTGGGTATCAGTGAAAATGTAGCTAACAAGTACCTATATTTCAAAAGTAATGCATAAAATATATCAACAGAACATTCCAACACATCAGTCTTTAAGGAGTCTGGTGGCCCCATTCAACAGACTGTATAAATTGATACAGGGGGGCTCCCTTAATCTTCCTTGACTGTGTGAAGGCCTCACAAAAGTTGTTGCTAGTTGGGGAAAAAATGAGAAAAAAATTATTAATTTTCTGGTTACTCTCTTTAATCTGAACAGGGCCGTACTTGTTAGGATAAAACTGATAATGCCCTCTGCTCTCAACTGCACCCATTCTAAAATCAGCTCTGCTCAGATATATGTGTGCAGAAAGCTGCTGTAGTTTATTGGCAGGGGGGTGGTTGCTTCTTTAATCTTCATTAAATTCAAACCATAGAGGTCTGCAGATGAGGTCATTACAGCTTTTGTTTGGGCTGACGACAGTGTGGTCATTGTTTCTTCAACTTTCCTCAAAGACCTCAGAGATGTACAAAGAAGGTTACTATAGTTTGTGTAGGGGCAGTGTACTGTTAAGAAGCCGAGCAACAAAGTAGAATACATTACTGTAATCTTTATTTTTTCAATTTCATATCAGGCATGCATACAGGTAGCTGCCTTTGGTCAGGGTTGAGGAGTAAGGAGCGTGCTATGTATGTTTATGTCCGCACTCACTTGAAAGTCATGACCGTGACAATTTGAACCTCTGCTTTCATCACAGTCTAATAGGCAGTGACTGCCTTTTTGGGGGGTTAGGGAGGCAGGCCGTATTCCCAGATTGGACCTCTGTATCCAGACAAATGGCTTGTAGTTTGTGTGCTGGTATTTTGCCATCTTTGAATATTAAGCCTTGGGCACAACTTGTATCTTCTTTGAAAGAAAAAAAGGCTGAAATTGTTTTCTTACTCTTGGTTTTTAAGACCCCTCTGAATTAAAGGGTTGGGAAAATGCCCTAAAATGCATCCCAGAACACCTATAACCCTATGGCTTCTTGGACCCTGGCTTATTTGAGTTCTTTCCTAAATGGTTATTGCTGTGCTGTCTTGGTCAGGAAAGGTGTGCTGAAAGGATACAAAGAAAGTTTAAGCTGAACAGCAATACTGAATTTCTTTCCATAATCATAATTTCTGTACAAGCCATCATTGGATGAAAAGATTATGTAAAAAGAAAAAAATACAAATGCACTTTAGAGCATACAGACAGCATTTCACCTAATGGGTGAACATAGTGTGGTACATAGGCCTGTTGTACTGGAAAAGCTACAGGTCAGTCTGTACACACTACACCTAAAAGTTTGTAGAGTGAACTAAAAGGCTGCTTCAGAGGCATGGCAGTGACAGGGTGATACTTTGAAGTGCTAGGGCAGCCCTGAACTTGACATTTGCTGGGGGCCCCCAAAATGCTAACACCGGCCCTGGTAGCATCTGTTGGGCAGGTGGGGTAGTTAACTTCAGCATGCACAGTGATGTTCATCGTGTTTCACTGTTGCAGTCATTACAGTTGGGTTATCCTGCTGGCAGGCTACCCGCAGTCGGCCTGAATTCCAAAGTTTAGGTCCAGCGTCTGTTGCTGTCACCTCCTCTCTGACGTCAGTGCGCCAGGGGTTTAAAAGATGCAGCCGACGCCATTTTCTTCAGTCTTTCTTGCCGCGTGGTTCCCGAAGCAAAAGCAGTTCACAAGTGCCAGTCGGCCGACTCCTGAGATTTTCAAATTCGAATTTCAGATCAAAAGTCTTCATTAAAAGCTAAGTACCCTATTGGGGAAACTTTTTTCTTGCTCCAGACTGATGTCAGAAAAAGTTAATAATTGTATTTTTTGTGGGAAGCAAATACCTCATAAGGATTTTCATTCTTACTGCATTCCTTGCCTAGGCCCTGACCACGATGTTGCAAGTTGTCAGTTTTGTGCTAGATTTAACCAACGCACTATTAAGCGTCGGTACAATTTTGCATTTCATTACTTTGGCAGAAGATTTAATTATATAATGCCGTCGGAACAGCCGACTACCGGAATTTACAATAAACGCAAGGAAAAAGAGGAGGACTGGCATCTGAGGTCCAAAACCGACGACGAGGCTTCTTCTAGGTCTGTCGCCGGTTCTCAGTGAGGCGCTTTCGCAGCCCCTGATGATCGCTACTTTAGAGTCGCAGGCCGATACCAACTCCCACGTGGAGTCAACCAGGCCTGCAGAAAATCAAGGTATTGGACCTTCGGAAACCATTCCCTCAGATGGGTCCGGAGCCGCTGAGCAGGCATCGGCTTCTGAGGATGTTTTCAGACTTACACAATTATATGTTAAAACTACTACAGCTACAAAGGCAAAAACTAAATCAGCTTTAAAGACAAAGAAACAAGTACAGCAGCCCCATGGACAGGCCTCTATGCCTAAAAACAGATGCTCATAATGGCCGAAGACCTAATTACTTTGATCAGGGGTTCTCATCCCCCTCCTGACAAGCGGCCTAGGCAAGAGGTAGAATATGAATCTTCAGATCAGGTTTCCATTTCATCTGATTCCTCTTCTGATCAGGAATACTCTCTTCCTCCTTATGAGGATTCTGATGCAGAAGAATCTATCCCCCTCAGCTTCTCCTCCTGAGGATTATTCTTTTGGGGAAACACTGCATACCATGAGGGAGCATTTCCACTGGGAGAGCCAAGATTATTCAGAATCTAAGAAAAGGCTCAGAGACTTTCTTTTACTGCCTCAGCACAGCCCCCTGGCTATTCCACCTGTACTAGACATTGTAGATGATGTATTTTCAGAGTCCAGTCTGACTCCAGACTCCTTGCCTCCAGCTCCTGTTAAGCCAGACAGATACTACAGGGTCCCAGACTCCCACAAATTACTTTTTAAAAACCCTGCTGCTGACCCAGAAATGATCTTTCAGGGTCCCAAGGGGGTCAAGGCTTCCACTGCAAAAAACCCTACTCCCTCTGACAGAGATTCCAGGGCACTGGACAGATGGGGAAAAAAGATTTACACTTCTGCTACCTTGGCTATAAGGGCTTTAAATTGTCAGTTTCACATGCTTAAATATCAGCATTACCTTATGTCACTGCTTAAACAGAAAATGTTGACAAATTCTGAATGTGCAGAAAATAAAAAAAAATGCAGGATTTATTGCATGCAGCTGAACAAGTTGGAAAGCATACTTTACAATGTGGCTTTGATTCTTTGGAGGCCTCCTGCAGAGCCGCTGTTACGGGTTCTGTCATTGGGAGACATGCTTGGTTAAAGGAACAGAATCTGCCTGATCATGTTAAAGCAAAATTATTAGATGCTCCATTACAGCATGATACCTTGTTTGATGTTAAAGCAGAAGAGGTGTTGAAGAAAATGGAGGACAAAGCCAAATCTATGCAAACAGTCAAGGATTTCTTACAGGTACAGCCTCCAAGATTTAGCAGACACTGGCCTACAAAGAATTGGTCCTTTCCAGTGTCAGACAGGCCACAAAGAGGCAGATACAGACACCCTAGAGGCAAATCCCAAGGCTCATACAGGTCTAAACAATGGGGTGCTAATACCTTCAAAAGCGGAGAAGCCAAATCACAGCCATACAGAAAGCAGTCCCAATGACTTCCCCCTGCCTGCGCCAAGCAATTATCTTCTGGCAGCTCCTTTAGGGGGAAAACTAGCACTTTTTTCTCAAAACTGGCACTTAATCACCCAGGACAAATGGGTCTTGAACATAGTGTCACAAGGTTACAGGTTCCACTTTCACACTATGCCAAGGGCAAACGGTATGCCGGACCTGCCAAAAAATCAATGGGCAGAGGCACAAAAACATGTTTCATCCCTTATGGACATGAGGGCCATTCAGCAAGTGCCGCAACAAGAGCAGGGACTAGGATTTTACTCAAGACTTTTCTTGGTGCCCAGAAAGGACATTGTCTGGAGGCCAGTACTGGACTTAGCTATTCTAAACACATACCTGGATATTCCAAAATTCAAAATGTTGACTCTGCAGCAGCTTCTGCCCATGCTGGGCAAGAAGGCTTGGCTTGTAACTTTAGACCTAAAAGAGGCATACCTGCATGTTCCATTCAGACAATCATGCAGAAGATACCTCAGATTCATAGCTGGCTCAATGCACTACTAATTCTCTGCACAGCACTTTGGCTTATCTACTGTGCCCAGGGTCTTCACAAAATGCCTGGCACCAGTAATTGCTTTTTGCAGACAAAGAGGAATACAAATATATCCTTACTTGGACGACTGCCTTATTCAAGCAGAGAACAAGGACTCGCAGCATCTGGCATTTGTAAAAAGATTATTAACATGCCTAGGGTACACAGTAAACGAAAAGAAATCAAAACTTGTGCCCTCTCAAGAGATAATATTCTTGGGTACAAGCTTAAATACAACTGCCCAGATGGCTTATCTCACGCCAGACAAACAAAGGCAACTGACTACTGACTACTTATTTCAAAAAGTTGGCAACAAACACCCAGCTAACTGCAATAAAAATTCTGCAGGCTTTGGGCTTCATGGCATCCTGCATTCTGCTAATTCCATATGCAAGACTGCATATGAGGAAATTACAATGGTATCTAAAAAGTGTTTGGACTCAACATTGCCACAGCCTGGAAACAATAATTACACTCATTCCCTGCCTGCAACAGGAGTTTCGATGGTGGGCAAAGGCCTGTCACTACAACAAGGGGCAGCCATTCACCATACCCCCAGCCAGGCAGACATTGACAAGAGATGCATCGGATTATGGCTGGGGGGCCCATATGGCAGGAAGATGTATTCAGGGCTCATGGTCCGCCAACCAAATGCATCTACATATCAACCAAAAAGAGGTGCTAGCTGTTCAAAATGCCCTGACAGCCTTCAAGGACCTACTTCATCCAGGACAACTACTGATAAGGACAGACAATACTACAGTTATGTGGTACATAAATAAGCAGGGAGGCACACATTCCTACCCCCTTTGCAGACTAGCCATGACTTTGTGGGACACAGCATTGACTTACCAGGTACATCTGCAAGCACAATTCCCGCCAGGAAGGATAAGTACTCTGTCAGACAAACTAAGCCGAAAACTCATGGATCTCCACGAGTGGAAATTGGAACCACAAGTCTTCAACATGATAACAAGGAATTGGGGATGCCCGGACATGGATCTATTTGCCTCCCCTCACCACTACCAGCTACAGAGATTCTGCACAAGGACTTATCACAAGCAAGCATGGAAAGTGGATGCTCTATCTTTCAGGTGGAAAAACTTAACAGTATATGCCTTTCCCCCACTGCCTCTCCTCCCCAAGGTACTCCTAAAGGTCAGACAAGAGAAGCCAAAAATGATATTGATTGCCCCAGACTGGCCCCGCCAGCACTGGTACCCATTCCTACAGAACTTGACTCAATGCTCAGCTTGGGCATTACCTCAAATTCCTCACTTACTGACCCAACAAAACAATCAGATCCTACACAGCCAACTCAGGACCTTAAATCTGGCAGCATGGCGGATAATGTAGCTTTTCAAAACACGCCTCTCACTAAAGTGGTGATGGATGTTATTTTGGAGGTCAGGAGGCCCAGTACAAGAAAATCTTATGCAGAAAAATGGAAGAGATTCTGTGCTTGGAACCAGGCACAAGGCATTAACATGACTGTTCCAAATATCCCTCAGATTTTACAATACTTAACTGAGATGCTTGACAAAGGCCTATCCTTTTCATCAATTAAGATTCATGCCTCTGCCATTTCAGCTCATTACAATACAGAGCCACCTATTTTTTCTCATCCTTTAAGGCAGTACCTCAGAGGAGCCAAAAACTTACGGCCTCCAAGGAGATCACCAATACCTGCATGGGACCTCAGTTATGTCTTGGAAAATCTCACTCTGCCTCCTTTTGAGCCAGCCGCTACAGCTGACATAAATTTTTTATCCTGGAAAACAGCTCTGCTCCTAGCAATAACCTCTGCAAGACGAGTCTCAGAGCTACAGGCACTCATGGCTGTGGAACCTTTTGTCATTTTTCATTTTTCATCCAGATAGGGTTTCTCCAAGGACAAACCCCACATTTATGCCTAAGGTAGTGTCCAGTGTAGCCCTCAACCAAACTATTCATTTGCCTACTTTTTATCCAAACCTGCAGAATAAGGGTGAGAAACTTCTGCATTCTTTGGACATACACAGACAACTGCACTTCTACTTGGACAGAACCAAAGCTTTCAGAAAGACTGAGCAATTACAGGTAGCATATGCTGCAGGATCACAAGGAAAGCAGACTGTTTTCAAGTGGATAGGTCGCTGCATTCGTTTATGCTATTCTCAACATGTCAAATCAGTGCCTAAGGGCATTAGGCCACATTCAACCAGAGCAGCAGCCACTTCAGCAGCCTTTCTCAGAGGAGTGCCAACCAAAGACATTTCATAGGCTGCAACCTGGAGTTCAGTGCACACCTTTACAAAGCACTACCACTTAACCACTCTACTCCAAATCCAGGGCAGGCTTTGCCACTGCAGTCCTGCAGGGCCTCATAGTCGCTCCTAATTCTATTTAGTTCCAGCCTCCCAACCTTAGCTTCGGGATTCAACCCAATTGTAATGACTGCAGCAGTGAAACACGATGAACATAGTACAGTTGTGTACCTACCATAAATGTAGATGTTCGAGTGTATTCACTGTTGCAACCCGGGTTACCCGCCCACCATCCCCCTTTTCTTTGCTGGACCATATCTGTACTTCTCTGTTCTATACAGCCTATGTGGTGTATTTGCTTGTAGATGAAGGAAACTTGTTACTTGAGGCATGCATGCTTTATAGACAAATTTTTAGCCTACCCTTTTGGGGGCACCTGACATCTGGGGCAAGAAAACCTGAAGAAAATGGCGTTGGCTGCATCTTTTATACCCCCGGCGCACTGACGTCAGGGAGGAGGCGACAGCAACTGACACTGGACCTAGACGTTGGAATTCAGGCCGACTGCGGGTAGCCTGCCAGCAGGATAACCCAATTGTAATGACTGCAACAGTGAATACACTCGAACATCTATATTTATGGTAGGTACACAACTGTACTTTATCAGTGGTCTGTGCATCAGATCTGTTTACAGCATTAGAAGCAATAGTTAAATTCTGACCAATGTCAATGTCCGAAGAAACTCCATGCAAGACCTTTAATGGATAAGCAGAGCCTTGTGTATAGGCTCCAATGTCCCTCTGGAGCTTTCCCTGTATTCTGGTGATAATACTAGCTCTTAGCCTCTCAATTTTAGCTCCTATGCCACTATATAAAGTTGACAAAGACCCAAAACAGCTGGAAGCTTTAATATTGTCAAGTGTCTGCATTTGTGCCTGTAAACTAATCAAGTTATTGCTGTAATGCTTAACCAGAGCTTTCATAACAGCAGTAGTAGCACTGTTAAATAAATTGACAAGTTCCTGTAATAACTCGTCTCCATAATGAACACAATTTAGGAACTTAACACGCAGACCCTGAGGAACACAACCACGTCTAATACATTCTACTAAGTATAGTACTTCCAAGTTAAGGACTGTGTATTTACAAAACAATTGTTCAAGTTTAAAAATGTTATGCTTACAGCTGTTTAAGTCATTAGTGGAAGATGTAGAACGTAATCTATTCATTGCCGTTTTGTCCTTCCAGCAAAAATGGGTTAACTGTCTGCTTAAATACACACTCAAGCACATTGAGACTGTTAGGCATGAAACCACCGTTGGAAATGCCACCATCAACTTGCATCCTAGAAACGCTAGCATGGATAACAGTACCAGATGCAGGAGGAATTGTAGTCAGAAAATTTTGCCCTGAGGTCAAATTAATCCTTGAATTTACTGATAATCCATCACGAATTGCACCAGAAATAATGGTGGATAGTTGTTCTGTCAATGCAGAGACAAGATCTGGCACAGTGTGCTTACTGAGATTCAAAAGAGTGTCCTGGGGTAACACTTCATCTGCCATTGAAGGAAATGGAAGAAAACAAGCAAAAAACTTATAAAAACACTACATCACCAACTCAAAACTGAAGACTCAAGCAAACTCCACTGGCAGTGATGAATATCCACAGACAAAAAAATAATTTTTAAGTGCTTTGGTTCTTTAATCTCATTAGAACTTCATCAGAAAAAAATTAAACTGAATCAAAACCATTAAAGAACTAAAGCGCTTAAAAATTAATCTTTTGTTTGTGGATATTCATAACTGCCAGTGGAGTTTGAGGCTTCAGTTTTAGGTTTTCTGTTTGGTGTCTTTCTCACAGGACCGACGTACTGTGGATGTTTGTTTGGTTTTGTCTTATTTGTGTGAATTGCTCAATGCTGAGTTGGCATATTCTTCTATTAAAGCCCACTGCTCAGCTATTTATGCTCATCTGTCTTTACCACCTTCTTTGGCCTCTAGGTTCGAGGCCAAACAGTTTCTTAAAGGCGTCCTTCGCATCAGACATCCCAGGATGCCTGTTCCTTCTTCCAGAGATATTATTTTTCTTTTGGAGAAATTGACTGAGGCTCCTTTTGAGCCTGCAGCTTTAGCTTCTTACACCATTTGTTCTTTTGTCAACCCTTATGTTTGACAAAAGGGTGTCTGAGCTTCACGTCCTTAGGGCTATTCCTCCTTTTTTAGTTTTTTTATAAGGACATAATGTTTCTTCATACCAATCCTTCTTTTATGCCTAAGGTGGTGAATGAGCTATCTCTTAATCAGCCTATTAATATGCCCACGTTTTCCCCTTCTCTGCAATCTGCTAGTGAGAAGGTGTTGCACACTTTGGATGTGCATAAACAACTCAGATTTTATTTGGGCAAAACTAAAGATTATCAAAAATCTGATCAGCTTTTTGTTTTATCCCAGATGATTTGGTGTGGCAGTTTCCAAGCAGAGTGTTGCCTCTTGGATTTCTGAATCCATTTCTTTTTGTTATTCTTTTCATGGTAAAAGCCCTTCTTCTGTGGTTAAGGCTTACTCTGCTAGGGCTGGTCCTCTTCTGGTGCTTTTTTTCAGGGGTTTGAATGCTAATTCTATCCTTGAGCTACCTGGTCTTGGGCGCATACCTTTACCAAGCACTACAAGTTGGATGTCATATGCAGGGCTAGAGCTAGTTTTGCTAGGGCCATTCTTCCTGGTTCCCAGAAGGCTCTGCTGCCTCCTACTCTTCCCTATCTTTTCCTGAGTTTTTGCACTCTCCCTCATGGTAAGAATACTGCAACAGTGAAATGGATGGCCATAGTACAGTTGTATAAAATCTTACCATAACAGTAGATGTCCTAGTCACTGTTGCAGTATTCACTCCTTCCCTCCTCCCCCTGGTATTTTGTCCCTCTGCATGTGTAGGTTACCCCTTGATATCCTAAAGTTGGCGTTCCTCCTGGGGCTCCAAATTCTGAGGATGATACATCCGGATGTCACCTTTGTGCCCTACCCCTTGCACAGGGAACTTGCGTGTGGCATACAGCGTATCATTAAGAATCTAAAGGCTTTGGTATACAGGCTGGATTTTGGGCCATCCTTTGCAGGGGATGCCTCATGTTAAGAATACTGTAACAGTGGAGAGAAGGACATATACTGTTATGGTAAGATTTTACACAGCTGTACTTGTTATTTTAGTTATGGACAGTAGCAAGAAGTGAATCGCTTCAAGAAGTGTCTACAGTAGGTCTACAAAATCCACCCCCCAACACACACACAGGATTTGCATGACTGCTCTGTAATGCGTCTGGGGTCGAACACCTAACTGCTGACTGTTCTGTCTGCAAGGCCTTCGGTCATCACTTCTTGTTAGACAGGAATAAATTGGTCATCAAAGGCTTGTAGCCCCTTAATTCAGAGGCAGACAAACACTGAAAGGAAAAGGACATCAAACAAGGAAAAGGACAAGGCTAGGTCCACAGGCAAGGGAAAGGACAAGGATAGGTCCACAGGCAAGGAAAAGGACAAGGATAGGTCCACAGGCAAGGGAAAGGACAAGGATAGGTCCACAGGCAAGGAAAAGGACAAGGATAGGTCCAACGGCAAGGAGAAGGACAAGGATAGGTCCACAGGCAAGGGAAAGGACAAGGATAGGTCCACAGGCAAGGGAAAGGACAAGGATAGGTCCACAGGCAAGGAGAAGGACAAGGATAGGTCCACAGGCAAGGGAAAGGACAAGAATAGGTCCAACGGCAAGGAAAAGGACAAGGATAGGTCCACAGGCAAGGAGAAGGACAAGGATAGGTCCACAGGCAAGGGAAAGGACAAGGATAGGTCCACAGGAAAGGGAAAGGACAAGGATAGGTCCACAGGCAAGGAGAAGGACAAGGATAGGTCCACAGGCAAGGAAAAGGGCAAGGATAGGTCCAATGGCAAGGAAAAGGACAAGGATAGGTCCAATGGCAAGGAAAAGGACAAGGATAGGTCCAACGGCAAGGAAAAGGACAAGGATAGGTCCAACGGCAAGGAAAAGGACAAGGATAGGTCCAATGGCAAGGAAAAGGACAAGGAGAAGGACAAGGATAGGTCTACAGGCAAGGAAAAGGACAAGGATAGGTCCATTGGCAAGGAAAAGGACAAGGATAGGTCCAACGGCAAGGAAAAGGACAAGGATAGGTCCACAGGCAGGGAAAAGGACAAGGATAGGTCCACAGGCAAGGAAAAGGACAAGGATAGGTCCAACGGCAAGGAGAAGGACAAGGATAGGTCCAATGGCAAGGAGAAGGACAAGGATAGGTCCACAGGCAAGGAGAAGGACAAGGATGGGTCCACAGGCAAGGAAAAGGACAAGGATAGGTCCACAGGCAGGGAAAAGGATAAGGATAGGTCCACAGGCAAGGAAAAGGACAAGGATAGGTCCACAGGCAAGGAGAAGGACAAGGATAGGTCCACAGGCAAGGAAAAGGACAAGGATAGGTCCAATGGCAGGGAGAAGGACAAGGATAGGTCCACAGGCAAGGAAAAGGACAAGGATAGGTCCACAGGCAAGGAAAAGGACAAGGATAGGTCCAACGGGAAGGAAAAGGACAAGGATAGGTCCACAGGCAAGGAAAGGGACAAGGATAGGTCCAACGGCAAGGAGAAGGACAAGGATAGGTCCAATGGCAAGGAGAAGGACAAGGATAGGTCCACAGGCAAGGAGAAGGACAAGGATGGGTCCACAGGCAAGGAAAAGGACAAGGATAGGTCCAACGGCAGGGAGAAGGACAAGGATAGGTCCACAGGCAAGGAAAAGGACAAGGATAGGTCCAACGGCAAGGAAAAGGACAAGGATAGGTTCAACAGCAAGGAAAAGGGCAAGGATAGGTCCACAGGCAAGGAAAAGGACAAGGATAGGTCCACAGGCAAGAAGAAGGACAAGGATAGGTCCACAGGCAAGGAGAAGGACAAGGATAGGTCCACAGGCAAGGAAAAGGACAAGGATAGGTCCACAGGCAAGAAGAAGGACAAGGATAGGTCCAACGGCAAGGAAAAGGACAAGGATAGGTCCAACGGCAAGGAAAAGGACAAGGATAGGTCCAGTGGCAAGGAAAAGGACAAGGATAGGTCCAGTGGCAAGGAAAAGGACAAGGATAAGTCCAATGGCAAGGAGAAGGGCAAGGATAGGTCCACAGGCAGGGAAAAGGACAAGGATAGGTCCAACGGCGAGGAAAAGGACAAGGATAGGTCCACAGGCAAGGAAAAGGACAAGGATAAGTCCAATGGCAAGGAGAAGGACAAGGATAGGTCCAGTGGCAAGGAAAAGGACAAGGATAGGTCCAACGGCAAGGAAAAGGACAAGGATAGGTCCAGTGGCAAGGAAAAGGACAAGGATAGGTCCAGTGGCAAGGAAAAGGACAAGGATAAGTCCAATGGCAAGGAGAAGGGCAAGGATAGGTCCACAGGCAGGGAAAAGGACAAGGATAGGTCCAACGGCGAGGAAAAGGACAAGGATAGGTCCACAGGCAAGGAAAAGGACAAGGATAAGTCCAATGGCAAGGAGAAGGACAAGGATAGGTCCACAGGCAAGGAGAAGGACAAGGATAGGTCCAACGTCGAGGAAAAGGACAAGGATAGGTCCAATGGCGAGGAAAAGGTCAAGGATAGGTCCACAGGCGAGGGAAAGGACAAGGATAGGTCCAGTGGCAAGGAAAAGGACAAGGATAGGTCCACAGGCAAGGACATGTTCAGGAGCCAAAAAGAGGAAACTTCAAGTGTCTCCTGGTGCTGGACTTTCAAAAGTTTATAGGTCAGAGCTGACTGCTCCATTCATATCTCTAACATTGACTCCACCTCCATCTGATTAAATACTTCTGAGATGGAGCCTTGCAGACTCCCTTACCAGCTACCATCACAGTCTTCATTTAGGTCCCTTAGCAGTCCTTTGATTTAGAATTGAATCATGCGATTAAGACCTTCATCATGGGTGTTTTTGTGCTCACGTTCACTTTGAGGGTGGCTAGGGCTGGCTGTTCTTCGTGTGTCGCTATTGCAGTCTTGACTTGTGAGATTTCATGTCATGAAGGCCCTTGGCAGCCCAACTACCAGAGAAAATTCTTTCCTCCTCCTAAAGCTGACGGACGCCTTAACTGACATCAGTGCACTTGAGTATATAGGGAGCCAGCCTACAGCATGAAATCAGTCTTTTCTTGCTGTCTGAGCCCAAAGCACTGTTGCAGTGGTCAGTCAGTCCACACCAGAGACAAGTCATTGGAAAGATAAGTATCCCATTGGGGAACTCCTTTCTTTTGCTTTAAACTCTTGTCAGATAAAGTAAATAATGGTCTCTGCTGTAGTAAGCAAATCCCAGACAAAGACATCCACTAGGTTTGTGTCACCTGTTAAAGCCCAGATCACAATGTCCCTAGTTGCCGCTTTTGTGCTCTCTTTAACTGTATGACGATTAGATATAGGGCCGAAATTTTAACTAGGGTCCTTAGTCTTGAATCTTCTGTTCACCATCCGCTGGCCATTCAGAGTTTGAGCAGCCTAGGTGTAAGAGGGAAAACGATGAGACCCAAGCTTAGGCCATCGGATGACAACCATTCTTTGTCTTTTTCTCTTTCTAGGCTTTTGATTGTTGAAGAAGGCAAGGCATTTTTGCAGCCCCCTTTTGTGTTTGAGGTGGTGGAGTAGGCCTCTGCTGAGACCCTTTCAGCGTCCGACATGCCGTCATTGGTACCCTCTACTTCTGCACAAGCCCTTGCTTTTTCAGCTAGTCGGTTCGGGCTGGGGCTGCTCTGCAGACCTCAGCTTCCAAAGACCACTGTCTTCCTGGTGATGTTCCTGTGTGGCTTCGGCCTACACTGGTTCATCTTTCCTTCAGAGACAGATATCAGGATGTCGGACGTCCCTAGGCCCAAGGCCAAAGTGACTCCTAAGAGAAGTACTGTTGCAGAGCCTTCGCATAGGCCATCCGGCTCCCTTTCTAAGTGATACCAGCAAGACTTAGACTAGCTGAAGACCTGATCTCCATAGTTAGGTCAAGTTAAGCACCTGGGCGTGCCTCCCCAGGTAAAAGGAAAACGGATCCTACTTCTGAAGCTTTCCCATATCCTTTGGAATCTGATGAGATTTCAGACCTAGAGGGATCTGGTTGTGAAGAAGGACCCTTCATCACGTTTTTTGAGGATTCAGATTCACAGAAGAACCTGGCCTCTGCCCCCCAGAGGATAGACAGACTCTCTATGTTATGAGGGAACATTTCCATTGGGAAGCACAGGAATACCCTCATTCAAAAAGAATTAGGGAGTTCCTAGATCTGCCAGAGCACAGACCTGTTGCTATTCTACCCATTTTAGAGGTAGTTGAGGATGTCTTCCAGGATTCCTCATTGAATCCTGATTCTCTTCCCCCAGCCCCTCGTAAACAAGACAGGTTTTACAGGGTCCCATAAATACCTTTTCAAAAATCCATCTGCTGATCCAGAGGTGGTCATCCCAGGACCCAAAGGCGCTAGAGCCTGTTTCTCTAGAAACCCTTTACCTACAGATAAAGAGAGCAGGGCCCTTGACAGATTTGGGAAAAAGGTGTATACATCAGACACCGTTGCTATGAGGGCCCTCAACTGTCAGTTTCACATGATTAAATATCAGCAAACCATCCTGAATAGCTTAAACAGGTCTCCTCACTAGAGGGTAAAAACCTTTCTAAAGAGCTTTTGGATCTCTGCCACGTAAGGTCTTAGATAGCAAGGCATTCCTTACACTGTGGCTATGATGCTATGGATGCTTCTAGCAGGGCAGCTGCCACTGGCTCAGCTATTAAAAGGCATGTGTGGCTTAGGCAACAATCTTCCTGACCATGTTAAATCTAACCTTCTTGATTCTCCCCTTGACAAATAATTCTTCTTTGGACCTAAAGCCGAGGCTTTTCTTAAAGTTGGAAGACAAAGCTGTGTCTAAGCAGACTGTGGAAGACTTCTTGCAAGTTCAGACTCATAGGTTTAGTAGGAACTTCCCCACAAAGCACTGGTCCTTTCCCTCCCAACCTAGAGGCAGACCGAGGAAAACCCAGAGGGAAAGGACTCTTACGCAATGGCAACAGCTGCAGAGACCCAGACACTGGACCTCAGAAACTTTCAGGTAAGGGAGTTTTAGGCCCCAGGCTTCTGCCATAGAGGAACAATTACTCAATCCCCCCCAAAAAAAACTAGGAGGAAGGCTGTCCATCTTCAAACCAAACTAGACTTGCATAATTTCAGACAAGTGGGTTCTGGGCATTATTTCAAATGATTACAAACTCACTTTCAAAGAGCCTTTAAAATACTCAGGCTATCCAGATGTTCCTTACAATAAAATAAACAGAGGTACTTTCTCAAATCCAGAATTTGTGTTCTCAGAGATCAGTGGAACTAGTTCCACAACATCATAAAGGCAAAGGGTTCCACTCCAGGCTATTCATTGTTCCCAGAAAAGAAGGCCCTTGGTGTCATATCCAAGACATGTCCAGCCTCAGTCAGTTTCTCTTGGATCCAAAATTCAAAATGTCAAAAACTCATGCCTACGATAGCCCCATGGGCCTTTATGTTTTTTCTGGATCTAAAAGATACTTACCTGCACATCCCAATTCAAGAATCACACAGAAGCTTCAGAACAGGTTCCAGTCACTATCAGTTTTCAGCACTGCCATTTGGCTTATCTACTGCTCCAAGGGTTTTCACCAAGTGCTTAGCCCCTGCAGTTCCCTTCTCCAGGACCAGAGGTGTCCAAATATACCCACCCCTACCTGGATTATTGCTTGGTACAGGCCTTCACAAGGATCTGAAGTTTACCCAAGACAACCTGTCCTCCCTGGGCTTCATGATAAATCTTCAAAAATCCAAAATGTTCCAACCTACAGGATAATTTTTTTTCTGGTGGCAGTCCTGGACTCTTCACTTCAAAAAGTCTTCCTTCCTCCAGACAAGGTCTCGTTTTTGACCCACTACTTTCAAAGAATCCAATAGAAACAATGCATCTCATCCAGAGAGTTTCTGTGAGCAGTGGGATACATGGCATCTTGTATCCTCATAGTTCCTTGGGCGAGAAACTCCAGTGGTACCTCAAAACGTGTGGTCCTGATGACCAAGATACAGCTGATTTCTTGTCTCAAAGAGGAGTTTGCATGGTGGGTACAGGCTTGTACCCAGAATCGGGACATTCCATTCATATTCACTTCCCAAGGCCACACTCTTACCACAGATGCCTCAGAGACCGTCTGGGGGGGCTCACTTTCAGCACCTCCAATCCCAAGAGAAGTGGGAGGTTCTGTTCAAGGACAGGCACATAAACTAGAAAGAGCTTATGGCACTGCAAAAAGGCCTGATAGTTTTCAAGGCAGAATGGGAACCAGGGGTTCTCTTAGTCAAAACAGACAACACCACAGTTATGTGGTACATAAACAGGTAGGGGGCACCCATTCTTATCCTCTATTCTGCTTAGTGATGCAAGTTTGGGAAACTGCTCACTCTCTGCGGCTGCACCTTCTGGCGCAGTACCTTCCAGAGGCTCAAAATACTCCAGCAGATCACCGTAGCAGAAAGTTGATGCCCCCCCAGGAATGGCATCTGCATCATGAAATATTTCTCAGAATGGGCCAGAGATGGGGGAGTCCCACAGACAGACCTCTTTGCCACCAAGGAAAATGTTCAACTGGAAAGATTCTGTTCCAGGATCCAACAGAAATCAGCCTGGAGAACAGATGGCTTTTCATTCCCTTGGACTTGTCTCTTCATTTATGCATTCCCTCCCTTACCCCTACTACTCCGAGTGCTTCTAACAATAAGGTAGGAGGGCCCAAGGGCAGTACTGATAGCGCCAGACTGGCCCAGGCAGCACTGGTATCCTCTGCTTCTCAACTAACCAACCAGAGTCTGTGGCTGCTGCCTCAGTGAGTCGACCCTCTCACTCAGGACAAAGGAAGGATTGTACACCCCAGACTGCAGATGCTCATTCTCTTAGCTTGGATAATTCCACCGCATCCAGCAACAAGCTTTACCTTAGCAAACCGGTTCAGGATATTCTCAAAGAATCTAGAAGGCCTAGCACTAGGAAGTCATACTCAGCTAAGTGTTAAAGATTTTCCATCTGGTGCCAGCAGCAGCACACTCATGATTCTGTCCAGTCTAGATTAACTGGACAGTTTGGTTGATAAAGGCCTTTCCTTCTCCTCCATTAAAAGTCATGCATCTTCCATTTTGGTCCATATACCCGCCCTTCCTCCTGTCTTTTCCCATCACCTGTTGACAGTTTCTTAGGGGGGGGGTCATCCACATCAGACCACCTAGGAGGCTAACCTACCCCTCCATGGGGCCTTAACTTTGTTCTGGAAAAAGGTGATATTGTTTCCTTTTGGACCTGCAGCCTCTGCCCAACTGAAGTTTCTAACTTGGAAAACTGCCCTGCTGCTGGCTATCACATCAACCAGGCGGGTTTCTGAACTGGTGGTGGAACCATTCCTCATCTTCCACCCAGACAGGGTTTTCATCAGAACTAACCCTTCTTTCATGCCCAAGGTTTTTATGGACACTTCTCTAAATCAAGCCATTCACCTACTCACATTTTTTCCCAACCCCCAGAACAAAGGGGAAATAATACTTCATTCTCTGGATGTGCATAGGCAGCTCCTCTACTGTCTTGACAGAACAAGAGCCTTGAGAAAATCTAACCAGCTTCTTGTGACTTTTGTTCCTGGTTCTGAGGGGAAAACCAGCTTTTAAACAGACTACCTCAAAATGGATCTCCCAGTGTATCTGTTTTTGTTACAGCCATCTTGGCAAAAATCCTTTGAGGCTGTTGGGTCCCACTGCACTAGAGCTACTGCAACCTCTGCTGCCTTCTTGAAGGTCCCTTCTAAGGACATCCTGGAAACTGCCACCTGATCACCTCTGCATGCCTTCACCAAACACTACCACTTGACAGCCTTTTCTAGGTCCAGAGCAGGATTTGCCACTGCCATCCTGAAGGGCATCATCTCATCTCCCTAATCTTCTTCCTTCTTCAGCTTTGGGAATCTTCCCACAAGTCAAGACTGCAACAGTGAAACACTATTGAACATAGTACAGTTGTTTACACTTACCATAAATGTAGATGTTCAAGTGTATTCACTGTTGCAGTCCTGGTTTCCCTCCCTCTTTTCCTGTTAGCATACTTGGTAGTTTACTTATAACCTCTTTTCTAGCCAAGGGAACCTTCCCTGGCCTCTCTTCTATAAAGGTTCTCTTCCTCAGTTCCATGCTGCTCACTTAGGGCTCCTACCTATTAGGGGAAAAGAAAAAAATTGATTTCATGACATAGGCTGGCTCCCTATATACCCAAGCATACCGACATCAGTTAGGGCATCTGCCAGATTTAAGAGAAGGAAAGAATTTTCTCTGGTAGTCGGGCCAGCCAAGGGCTTTCATGGCAGTAAATCCCACAAGTCAGGACTGCAACAGTCAATACACTTGAACATCTACATTTATGCTCAGTGTACACGACTGTACTTTCCTCATCTCTTGTATTTCCTCCTTTACCAGTCCCATAGTCAGATCCAGTGGTATTGGAAACACCTACCCTCCCAGAGCCTGTAATTTGAGCAATGAGTTTGACTCTGACTTCAGTATCAGAGGTTTCAGATCCAATTCAGTTGTCCCTGAGGCCATGAGATTTGAATGGATCTCAGGATCAGTGTCTTGGCATCAGCATTTCAGCACTGTCTTTAGACCCATCTTCTCTGTTGACTTCAGGGCTTCCTTTATTGAGGCCACCTATCTCTTCTTCCAAGGAAGCAGTGCCAGCTCTTGATGAGAGCTCTTTTTATCAGGTAGTTGTGGAGTTGGCCTTCACAATTATGAGGAGAATCATAGGCTCTCCCCCAAGACCTGCTACATAGGCTTCATTGGTGTTGACTGCCTCCCTCTGGATACCGTTGGATAATTTCCAGGGTCAGAACAAAGGTGGTGGTTTCAGGTATACTGCCCAACCACAGGACCAGTCCTGCGATAACTCAGACTCCCACCACCTGAGGTTCCAAAGACGAAAATGTGCAAGAGGAGGTATGTAGACTCCCTGAAAGAGTCAGTTATGTTGGGTTCTGACTAGGAGGATCAAGAGGGATCCCCTCAGTCCCTATGAGATGATCTAAACTTTAGTTAAGTTTTGGAGCTTAAGTGCCAGAGAGGAAATTGTTTCAAAGATCTACTGTCTCAGGACGAGCAGGTCCTATTTGATGTATATGACTTAGAAACCTCTGTTTCTTGAGTGGTTCCTCAGGCAGATTTCCTGATTGATCTGGCCACCAGGAAGGCATGGCAGAAACCCCCTCCCACCCAGTAGGCAGTTATGGTCCAGTAGTCTCTTGGTCAGTTATGTCATCTTGGCAACATTAACCACAAAAAGAGCTGACAGAAGATACTGCCTCTATCCATCCACCAGACAGGGACTCTAGGGCAGTGGACAGGATGATAAAGTGGGCATATGCTTCAGGTACATAGGTGTTATGGGCCTTGAACTGCATCATAGACATGAACCAGTCTGTGAGAAGTTTGCTAGACTAGACCTTAGCTTCTCTGAAATGGCTGTCCAACCCTCACTCCAGAAGGCAGCTAGAGACCACCTTGGGCACTGGGTGTAATAATCCACATCTTTTCTTGCTACTCATGTGTAGTGTTTCTGATGGAGCAGCAAGAGTGGCAGGCATCGGCATCATGATGAGGTGTCACGCCTGCTACACCTCTGTGATTTCACCGACAATTTCAAAGCAGTCTTTATTAATGATCCTTATGATGGATCATCTTTGATTGGTTCATCTGTTAAAGAATGTACGTGTGGGAAAAAGAATGGAAAAAGCTGTCTGCTGTAGACATTAAATTTGAGACCCTACAGCGATCGTATACTAGGAATCAGAAAGGGGTCCAAGTCACTGTGGTTTAGAATATTCCTGTGCCAACCCTTTTGAGTTCACAACTGACAGGAGTAGCTGTAGAAGAGGCAGTCCATTTAATGGGAAAGTGACAGAGGTCATGGAGATTGAAAGAACCAGAGACATTGGGAGACCTTCTGTGATAGGCAGCCTAAATGTCAGGAGTCATTTATCCCTTAACTTGCTTGGATGGTCATCACTGCAGATTCTTAGGTCAGGGGGATAAAGTCCAGAGGCTTTTATGTAACCTTTTCTTATATTCATCCCCTTCAAAAGTGACCATTCCCACACGCTCCACCTCACCAGCCTGAAGCAAACAGAAGAGAAATCCTCTCTTTCATACAGAAAAGTACCATTGAAGAGGTCCTGCTAGATCACAGTGGGTCTAGTTATTATTCCTGGTTCTTTTTGATTCCAAAGAAAAACAAGGACCTCAGCCCTGTTTTGGACCTAAGCAAACTCAACTAGTGTGTCAAAAAGACTCACTTAAGAATGGTCACAGTGCAAGTGATTTTGCTTTTCTTGTAGGCAAATGATTGGATATGCTTGATTGATCTTCAAAAGATTTGCCTTCCCATCAAAACACCAAAAGCATCCAGAAGGTTCTTTGCTTCTGTATGTGAGCCAGTCACTTCCTCTTCACAGATCTGCCTAGTTTCTCAAGTGACTGGCCAGGCAGCAGCTAACTTGAGGCTGATCGGGATTTGAGTGTCCCTTACCTAGATGACTTGCTCCTGCTCTGCCTGACCTTGGACATTTCTGGCACTACAGCCAAGCCAGTCATTACAGTTCATGGGATGCCACCTCAACATGATAACTTGCACCATACCTCTCTTTTCAAAATGAGTTCAATCTGTAAGGCTTTCCCTCAACATGATAACTTGCACCATACCTCTCTCTTCAGAAAGAGTTCAATCTGTAAGGCTTTCCCTCAACATGATAACTTGCACCATACCTCTCTCTCCAGAAAGTTCAATCTCTAAGGCTTTCCCTCAGCATGATAACTTGCACCATACCTCTCTCTACAGAAAGTTCAATCTCTAAGGCTTTCTCTCAACATGATAACTTGCACCATACCTCTCTCTCCAGAAAGTTCAATCTCTAAGGCTTTCCCTCAACATGATAACTTGCACCATACCTCTCTCTCCAGAAAGTTCAATCTGTAAGGCTTTCCCTCAACATGATAACTTGCACCATACCTCTCTTTTCAAAACGAGTTCAATCTGTAAGGCTTTCCCTCAACATGATAACTTGCACCATACCTCTCTCTCCAGAAAGTTCAATCTCTAAGGCTTTCCCTCAACATGATAACTTGCACCATACCTCTCTCTTCAGAAAGAGTTCAGTCTCTAAGGCTTTCCCTCAACATGATAACTTGCACCATACCTCTCTTTTCAAAAAGAGTTCAATCTGTAAGGCTTTCCCTCAACATGATAACTTGCACCATACCTCTCTCTCCAGAAAGTTCAATCTCTAAGGCTTTCCCTCAACATGATAACTTGCACCATACCACTCTCTTCAGAAAGAGTTCAGTCTCTAAGGCTTTCCCTCAACATGATAACTTGCACCATACCTCTCTTTTCAAAAAGAGTTCAATCTGTAAGGCTTTCCCTCAACATGATAACTTGCACCATACCTCTCTCTCCAGAAAGTTCAATCTCTAAGGCTTTCCCTCAACATGATAACTTGCACCATACCTCTCTCTCCAGAAAGTTCAATCTCTAAGGCTTTCCCTCAACATGATAATTTGCACCATACCTCTCTCTTCAGAAAGAGTTCAGTCTCTAAGGCTTTCCCTCAACATGATAACTTGCACCATACCTCTCTTTTCAAAAAGAGTTCAATCTGTAAGGCTTTCCCTCAACATGATAACTTGCACCATACCTCTCTCTCCAGAAAGTTCAATCTCTAAGGCTTTCCCTCAACATGATAACTTGCACCATACCTCTCTCTTCAGAAAGAGTTCAGTCTCTAAGGCTTTCCCTCAACATGATAACTTGCACCATACCTCTCTTTTCAAAAAGAGTTCAATCTCTAAGGCTTTCCCTCAACATGATAACTTGCACCATACCTCTCTCTCCAGAAAGTTCAATCTCTAAGGCTTTCCCTCAGCATGATAACTTGCACCATACCTCTCTCTTCAGAAAGAGTTCAGTCTCTAAGGCTTTCCATGCAGAATCTACTTCACTTGATGTCTTCTCCCTCAGCTATAATGCTTTGAGTTCTAGGACTCATGGCTACTTCTGTTTCAATTTTTCATTTTACATGGTTCCATATGAAGTTTCTGCAGTGGCTGCTCAGAGCTAGGTGGGCCTAACTAATGTATTCACTGGCAATGCCCACTCTTACCTGTATTTGAAGGAATCCGCTTTATATGGGGTTAATCTCCCCATTTGTATTGTAGTGAATGCCCTTTCTGTTTTGCACCCACCAGTAGTAATGGTAACCCCGGACACTTCCTCTTTGGGCTTGGGGGTACATTATCAAGAGAGGATCGTACAGCGTACATGGAGATAACAAGAGTTCAACTTTTACATCATTCTCCCGGAGAAGAGAGTAGTCCTTCTAGTGTCACATGAACATCAAGACCTATTAACCTGCGGGGATGATTTCCATCCAAAGAGATAACATGATGGTAGTTGGATACATTAGCTAACAGAGAAAAACGAGATCCTATTCGCTATGCTCAGAAGCTATGAAAGTGTTGCAATGGGTGATAACTTGCATTGATTTTTGACTGTGTGCACATTCCTGGGAGAGTCAACTCTCACTCCAATTGGTTCAGCAAATCTATTGCCTCACTAGTGGTGTCTTAAACCAAAAGTAGTGAATCCAATCTTGTGCCGCTGGGTCTACCCTTGTTGTGATCCCTGTGCTTCCCCAGTCAGCATCATCTGCAGCAATTATTTCTCCCTGATTTCCCTACAGGGGCAATCCCTAAGAGACTCTCTAACTGAACAATGACCAACCAGACTTGTTTATGCATTACTCTCCCTTTCTCTGATATCTGGATTCCCACAGACTCTCTAGCTGAACAGTGACCAGCCAGACTTGTTTATGCATTACTGTCCCTTTCTCTGATATCTGGATTCTCACAGACTCTCTAGCTGAACAGTGACCACCAGACTTGTTTATGCATTACTGTCCCTTTCTCTGATATCTGGATTCACACACATGACAATCAGATGTAAAGCCACAGTGATCCACATTGCTTCATACTTTCCCCACACTAATCCAGTTTCCCTTACTGAGGCCTCAGATAAGGGAGCCCTCCTGGTGATTTTATCCGAGAGGGGATCTTCTTTCTCATTCTTCTGGGTCACCTCACCCAGATCTCTTCAGCCTCAAATTAACTGGATGGTTTCTCCAGTTCCGGTAATGGCCAAGAGACCCTCCATGTCTCAAGAGGTGGTACAGATTGTTTCCTATTCTCAGAAGGAATCTACATGCAAAAATGTATGAGTAAATGGAACTATTTTTCCAGGTTGGGCAACTGCTCACTGTATAGATCCCCTTAATGTTTTTATTCCACAAGTGCTTCTCTTTCTTTCATATGTTTTTTCTTCATGTTCTAGCTACTCAGCTGTTAAAGTCCAGCCATCTCCAAGTTCCCCCATTGTTTTAACTCACAGTCACTGGCCTCTTGTAGGTCATGCAAGACCTTCCTCATGGGGAACATTCATGCTTCACCACCTATGGGGCCTCAGTTTGATGCTAGAGGCCATAACAGAACCCCCCCCCCCCCAACATCATTTTCATCTTTGAAAGTAATATCTTGGAAGACCTTATTCCTTTTGGTTATAACCTCTGCCATGAGGATGTCCAGGTTGTATGCACTGTCCTCCTCCCCATCTTAATTGGTTTTTTTTTTCTCAGACAGGGTCTCATCTCATCATGCAATCATGCATTAATCTTTCCTGTCTTCCCAAGGTGGCATCTAAATCTAATTTGAATTGGTCCGGCCGTCTACCAGTCTTTTTCTCAATCACTCCAACAGCAGTGAATACTTGCTTCACATTTTATATGTGCACAGATACTTAAAGCTTTACCTACAGAGAACTAAGACCCACAGTTATTTGTTTCCTTTCTTGCAAATAAGCTGGACTCCAAGGTTTACAGAATTACTTTGTCCAGCTGGATTTCTGATTTGTATATTTGTTTCCTCTTCCAAAAATCACCTATTGCCTTGTAAACCCGAAGCTCATTTTGTGAGGTCAATGGCCACATCTGCAGTGTGTATGGGAATAGAACCCGTAACTGTCAGTGGTGCTACTGGTAACACACTCGCCTGTGATGCAGAAGGCTGTGGGTTCTGTTCCCACACCAGGTGGATGGATTGCTGACACTACATTGCAGCATAAATGTGGTGCTACACTCCTGAGTGTCACCACTTAACAATAATGATAAAATTAAAATACACAACCCAAATTAAAAAAAAAAATGCAACAAAGCTAAATAATGACATTTGTAAGATTGGTTATAGAAGATCATTTCCACCTGAAGTAATAAACTAAATTAAACCAGTGTTTCCACATTTTCATTGATATCCACACAGAGTATCATTTAGGAAGGTCTTGTATGGCTGCAGAAGGACAGAAGAAATCCAGCATAACAAGTAGTAATGCCTTATTCTTAAATCTGTCCCTAATGACCAAGGCCATACATAGTTTAATCCACAGGCAGTAAAGAACAGTAATATACCTTAAAACATTCCATACTACTGACCTTGAGCTAAGGCCTTCCATGTAGTGTATAATGAACCATAAAGCACAGATCACATGTAGACCAAACAGAACCTGCAGTGGATGTTTACAGTTACAATATACAAAGCTGAGAAACACCGAAACATGGAATGCTGACTTCTTTGAATGATATTTTACAAACCCCAGGTATTCAGCATTGTGACACAGCTTGGCTGATAGACCACACATCATGAAAGCAGTAAAAATTCACAGTTACATTGTAGAAAAGTGCTGCAGAGCTGTGAAACTGTTAGAACCCAGAACTGGGAATGCTGACCTTGATAGAAACATCATTTCACATAGTCCAACTGTGGATGTAAGACTTATTTAATGTATGTCAGAAATGAGGGCTTTCAGAATGCTACTCGAGGTTTTTAAGGAAAAAAATAAATGAAGCACACATTAGACCTGAGCCTGTTCTACATAACCAAGTGCTACCATCTTGGGCACATTATTTCAGTCATCTCTCATGAAAATTCTTGTTTCGTCAGCCAACTACAGATACCTTTAAAACTAGATTTCAAAACAATCTTGCCAAGATGCGTAAAGCCTTCAAATGTTCATGATACTGATCACTGCTGCAGTAGCCTTAGCTGTACTGGGTTATATCTGGCACAGGATATAACAGCTGTCCAGTCTCCAAATCTTCAAGGGCACCTAGGGAGGTTTTGCCTAGTAAAAGTGGGTCTGCTTCTTCATAAATTCCTTTATAAAAAAATAAAGAAAGCAAAAAGTTAAGACTTATGTTATCTCCTGTCTCATTTACTTTGGACAAGAAACCTTTAAGCTTTGCATAGGGTTTAGATCAAGCTCTTGACCCTTCCATTGCTTCTGCTTCTGACAGGACAAAAGGGGATTCTTCTTTTCCTGAAGAGGTTCAAGGTTCATACGTAGGTACTATGCTCTTGGTCCTAGGGCCTATATAAGCCTAGCCAAAAAGATACCCTGGCTTTCGCCACACAAGAAAATTATTTTCCTGTTCCCCTGTCGAGCAGAGCCACAGAAGTGATCCCTGGGGTGAATTTCTTATCTCCCATCCAGTCATCAAGATTTTTCTTGAAGAATGCTAATGAGGAGCTTTGTTTGATGTAGATAGGTAGTTTGTTCCAGAGTACGGGAAGTCTCTGGGACAGGAATCTATCCCTCCAGCATGTTTTGTTTACTGTGGTGACAAGGTTTAGGTCCCCAGAGCGTGTAGCTCGGAGGGATTGGAATTTATTTAAGTGGAGCATGTCCAACAGCTCTCGAAATAAAAATAGCTTTGTATGTTAGGCAGAGATCGCCTCTGAGTAGGCGAAATGTGACGGAGTAAAGCTGGAGTTTTTTGAGATGGTCTGCCTAGGGCATCTGTTTGAGGCCGGTAATCCACTTTGTGAGGTATTTCTGCAGCCTTTCCAGTTATTGTAGATGTCTTGTGAGGTACATATCAAAAGGAGTGCTGTATTCTATAATGGATGGGTCTAATGAGTGACGAGTAGAAGGGAACAATGACCTCTTTTTTCCTGGATGAGAAACCTTTTGTGATGAGGTGTGCCACTTAGAAGGATTTCCTGACTACTGTGGCAATGTGATTATCAAAGGAGAGACTACTGTCCACCTGTGTCCCAAGGTCTCTTATCACACTTTCAGTGTTAAGTAGACTACCGCCTATGTGGTAGTTCATGGGTACATAGTTTTTACCAAAAGGGATGACAACGCACTTTTTGGCATTGAGCTTGAAGCCATGGCTTTGACACCAAGCATCTGTCTCAGTGAGGCCCTTTTGTAGGATGTCCACATTGTTATGAGTTTTGATTATGGCTACTAGTTTGCAGTCATCTGCGAACTTTGTTAGCCAAAGACCTTCTGTGTTAGCCTGTACTTCAGAGAAATAGATACCAAACAGGAGAGGACCCAGGACTGAACCCTGTGGTACTCCACTTGTCACTGGTCTGAAGTCAGATTTGGAGTCTGCTACTTTCACAATGTGGGTTCTGTCAGTGAGCCAGTTGGCAGCCCATCTTGTCACATAGGGATTTATACCTAGTTTAGTGAGTTTATCTATAATTCCAGAGTGAGGGATGGTGTCGAAAGCATTGGCGAGATGTAGGTAGGCTGTGTGAACCACCTTACCCTTGTCTACGGCTTTGGTGACTACTTCAAAGAAGTCTGTCAGATTTAGGAGACATGACCTGCCTTTTACAAGCCCGAACTGGGTGGGGTCCAGAGTTTGGAGGTTACCGATGTCATTGTTTATAAGTTCCATAGCCTTGCAGACCAGGCTCGTCAGGCTAATGGGACAGTAGTTCCCGGGGTCTGTGGTGGCTCCCCCTTTGTGGAGTGGGATAACCATCACTGTGCACCATTCAGTGGGCACAGAGCCTGAAGTGAGACTAAGATTGAACATGGTACTTAGGTGGGGTGCCAGTTCGTTCTGTAGTTTGTGTAGTTTTGAACGACAAAATATTTGTGAAGGGGCAATTTCTGTTTTTTTCCTCTGGTTTCTGATTCAGATTCTGGGGGTAGTTTGGCCTCTACTGGTCCCTTTGAAGGAGTCTCTTTTTATGAATTTATTTCCAGAATGAACCAGTTGTTTCAAAACACAATTATATTGTACTGTCTGTGAGGAAATAGTATGATTTCCTACAACTGGAATTTCTTGAACCTACACCAGTTCCTCCTCTTCTTTCAGCATTCGAGGATACATTTGTTACAGCCTGTAACATGCTTGACAACCCAACCTTCTGTCTCAAAGAAAAGCTGATAGATTGTACAGAGTGTCTCAGTTTTGTATGTTTTTTGTACTGTAACCCTAGATCAGACCCAGCAGTGATTTCTCTGGTTAATGCTATTCCCTCCCCTTCTGACCTTTGAGGTACTTGTTTTCAGAACACATGCAGCAGGTATTAAAGGATGGGAAAATGTTGATGGATTTGGGGAAAATGTATTACTTTAGCAAGCTCATACATTAAAGTTTATGCTTGCCTTTTTTGAGAAAATAAGGAACAGCATGGTATATTTTCCCTCATTTGAGGAAAAAAACATTGTGTGATATTGTTGCTTCTGTGTCTCAGTTGGCTACCCACTCTTTGAAATGTGCTTAGGATTCAAGTGATGCCAATTCCAGGGCTGCTGCCAGTGGAACTGTTATGAGGAGGCTTGCTTGGTTCCGTACTCAAAACCTTCTTGAGAATGGTAAAAGTGAAATTTTTAATTCTCCCTTAGATGGGAAGGTAGTCTCTAGACTACCTGCTGCATGGGTCCTTAAAACGTGCATTGAGAGGGTCAAGCTGATGCTGGGAGTTTCTCAGATTTTTCAGTCATCTTTCTTCAGGTTTGTCAAGGGGTTTAATGCTACCTCTACAACATTTTACAAAAAGTGAAATAAGCAGACGCAACATGCTGCTGGCAAGCAGACTTTGCTATGGTGGTGTCAAGAAAAAGGAGGTACCCCTCAGAGTAAAAGACAGTCTAACATGGCTGAATGACTGTCTTAAAAAATCTGTCACTCTCTATCAGCAGGTGTTGACTGACAGGACAGAAAAGGGAAGGTTGATCTAGCAGATGAGGGGGAATCCATAAGAAAGGAGTGTCACCTGTATCTGTGATGAATCATTTTCAGAATCCATTTGTCTAAAACAAATTGTTGCCAAAGAGAGATGTGGAGGTTCAGTTTTTTGAGCAGGATTAAAGGACTGCCATGATAGGGCATTAAACCCCTTGATAAACTTGGAAAGGATGATTTCCCACCAAAAGACAGATGTATCTACTCTGAGACTTTAATTTTGTCCTGTAACTGACACTGTCTCCCTGTGATCCCAGTGCTTTTGTGCCACTTAAGTTCATGCCCTGGATTTTCTGGTGGCTGTTACATGAACCTTAAGGGTTTTTGAACTTCATACTGTCACATCAAGGGACCTTATACCATCTTTAACAAAGACAGGATCACTCTAAAAGTGAACCCATCTTTTACAGGTGTTGGAGGTAAATCTGAGCGAGACTGTCCATCTCCCAGCTTTCCTTCCAGACCCACAATGTAGGGAGGCAGAATGCAACAGTTACTGAATGTATGGTGGCATTTTAATTATTGGATCACTAGAACCAAAGAAACTGGCAGAATGACCATCTTGTTTGTCTTTTAAACTAGGAAGAGAAAGTATAACCAGTCTCAAATAAAGCCTGTCCAAATGGCTAACTTGTTATATATATATATTTCTGTTATGAGTCCGCTAACAAGAAACTGAAGTACCAATCAGGATTCATTGCTGTAGAGTAGTGACCACTAGCCACTGCTGCAGCTTTCTTTAAGAATACTTGAACCCATGCCATATGTGAGGCTGTAAAATGTACCTGTCTCCACACTGTTGCAAGCTTTACAAGCTGGGCATCCAGTCTACAAGCATGGTGACTTTTACCATTGCAATACTTCAGCGATTTCTGTAGCTCTCCTTCCTGTATCATTATTCCTCAGTTAGCTTCAGTAATCTTCCTCAAGTAATGAATATAACTGCACTGGTGAACTTGTGATCATACCTCTCAAGTGTACCTCATTATGAGGAACGTACCTCATTTGAGGTCTTAAAAAGTTCATGTTCCTCAAAGTTCCTCAAAGTTCCTCAATGTTCCACATTGAAAGACTCTGTCACACATTCAATGTTAGGATTTTTTTAAGTGAAATCCATGGTAAATAGAAATTAATCATATTAATTCATTAAAAGATCTTCTTTATAAGTAAAACCAGCATATTTTAACCATCATATGACCTTCCTAGTTGAAGTTGTTAGTAAGCCATTAGTATGTGTTCCAGATTTTGCCCATTTGTTCCACATTATGAGGGCTAGTGTTCCTCATTTTGGAGATGGAAGGTTGAGAGCTATGCTTGTGATGAGCATAGGGTCTGTAAAAGTAAATGTTATCCAACCAGTGCTCATCTGCATGTGAAGTAGTGTTTACATTAAAGATGTGTCTTCAGGCAAGACTCAGCTTTTGAGAGTCCTACTGTCATTTTTAACCATCTCCATGTTGTGTAATACTGCAAAGGATCTTTTCACCGCCATATTCTTGGCTTTTTTTTCTCCTGTAAGCCAGGAGTTTTTTAGACTGATGAGTTTTTTCACAGAGATTTTTTAAATTGGTTTCCCAACTACGGGAAGAGGATTTACCTCCAGGATTTGGTTTGGAGGGCACTATTTGTTTGGTTTTCTAAATGTGCAAGTAGGACATCACCTCTTCAGTATAGGTTCCTACTAACCTGCCCCAGATATCTAGTAACTTATTCCTTCTAGAGACTTCATTTTTGCTCAGGCACTCCCTTCACAAGCATCCAGAAGTATGCATCCTTGTGGAATAGCCAGAATATTTATTTATTTATTGGATTTGTTTACCGGGAAAGTCTACTGGGCCTAGATGAGCTATTTTTCAGTGGAGGCCTGGGGAGAAAAGCTCCACATGCAATAAAATACATACACGAAAATATCACACACAATACAGAGTATATACAGTCACAGTGCATAGAAAACAGTTTGAGCGCAACTGTGCAAATTATTTGCATCCATAGTATGAGGATAGCAGTACAAATTGTTTACATTCGTAATACACATGTATATTATGTAGTTTTACTTGCAGTGTTGATGGAGTTGGTATAAATAGAGTATCAAATTAAGGATAATAATAATTGGAGAGTTGTAGTCCTAAGTAGTTGAAATTTAGCAAGACATAGTGAGAGCACATGGAGTTTATCGGTTTTATTTTATTTTACATTTGTTAACCAGGATTGTCTTACTAAGCAAAAGCCCTTTTTCAGCAGAGGCCCGGGGAGAAATGCAAAACATAGTTACAAAAAATATAACCGTTACAAACACAGTTTAACATTATAATCATTCATAATAAAACTTGTAGAGCAGTTATCATATATATGAAGTTACAATTGTCTATAAAACGTTGTGAAGAATACTGCAGCAGAAGGAAAGGAGATAGTGTTAGGTAAAAATGATGAAGTAGTCTAGTTTAATTTGTAAATGTTTTGGTATGGAGGAGAAGAAATGATGGTAAGACAGAGGAAGTTAAGTTTGTTATTTAGTGAAGGTATATTCAAGGAGGCTGAGAACAGGTAGAAATCCATTGACTTAAGTACTCTTTAGTGGCTAGTTTGAATACTTTAGGATGTGAAAGTGATCTAACTTCTTGTGGGAGTTTGTTCAAAGCAATAGAGGGATGGTAGCTGTATGTAATGGCTCCTAGTTTGGACTTGGGCTTGTAAATTTGTAAAAGGTCTTGGGTAGAGCTCCTGAGTAGTCTGGATGGGACATAGTGGGAGATTATGGTGCCTAGTGCAGGACAGTAGGATGGTGAATAAATAATGGAGTGTATAATTTGGAGCTGAGAGAGGAGTAGGAGGTGTGGTAGTTCGAGCCAGTTTAGATGTCTGAGGGAGATACAGTGGTGAGATTTGTAGGTTTGTTGTGCAGGAAATCTGGCTTATGCAAGTATTTAGATGGAGTAAAGTAAGGTTTTAGTGGAGGAAGTCAAGTTTTGGGGGGGGGTTACGGCACAAGTACAAAGCCAGAGAGATGTAGTTTGAGGGATTTCTTAAAGAAAGCAGGATTGCTAATTGTTCTGATTTAAGGTGGGAGATTATTCCATAGTTTTGAGACAGTAAAAGAGTACAGCATTTGGCCAGCTGAGAGACTGGCTTTCTCATCTTTCAGCAACATGTCAAATCAAGGGCTCGGGAGACTTTTTGTGTGTCCCAGGCATGGGTGGGACAAACTTAAGCATCTTTTCAACTAAAAAAAGGACTGAAGGTATGATGAGCGCATATAATTTTGCATACCAAATGTTGGATTATCAATCTGAACGACTGAAGGTATGAGGAGAGCATATCCTTGTGTGTACCAAATGTTGGAGTATCAGTCTGAATAGAAATTGGCTCACACCGACATCCAAGGGAAGCTGTGGGTGCCACTCCAGTGGTCAGACATCCTGTGTTCTGGAAAATATCTGCATTAAGAAATATGGGTGCAGTATTGATGTTCTCTGTTATGGTTAGTTGTCCTTGAAATACGTTGACTGACACAAGTGTGATTAGTGCATTAAAGTCTACATTCTTGAGGTAAGAATGCCTGTTTTTGTCATAGCTGACAGTTGTCTGCAGTAGAAAGATCAGGAATTTAGAAGATCTATGCACAAGTGTGAATTGAGGCTTGGTGTCCAGAGCACACTATCACAAGTTGAATGGAGAATTAGAGATATCCAAATTGTGGAAGAACAGTAGGAAAGGCTATGAACATTGACATCTCACAATTATTGATCATGAGATGAGCAAAGTAACTGCTGCTTGTTTTTGTTTCTCTCTTTTTATGATTTGTCAGAAATACTTTGATTTGTTAGTGTATTATGCTTTTACTTTAGTTTTTTTCTGTTAGAATTTAATAACGGAACCTTTTTGGCAAATAAAAGTGGGATAAACATATGATGTTATGTTGTTCTATCTCGCCTTCATTCTTACATGTGGGTTCGGAGCTGATTACAAAAGCTCAAAGTCTCCAAGTTGGCTCATGGCAAGGTAGGTATCCCGTAATGCAGTGGTATCAATCCTCAGATCTCGTTGATCGCTTTATGAGTTCAGAAGTGCTCTTCTTGGCCATGGCTAAGTTTCATAGGTTCATAGATTAGTACTAAGCTAGCTGCCCTTGAGAGTGATTATAAGCTTAGCCAATTATCCCTTGAGAGAATCAAACCCTGCATCTTGTGTTTGTAAGGCAAACACCTTAACCATTAGGCCACCCTCCCAACCTATAACCTTTTTTCTGTATTTTGTCATATTTGTAGCTTGTATTTTTTTAGTAATTAGTTAGAATATTGTTATTTAGAATATAGGTAGCATTACTGTTATTTAGACGGTAGTTTATTCTTAAATTGTAGTCATTGCTTTGTCAGCTGTTTGGCCAATGTTTTTTTCCGCAGACCTGTTGGTATCTCGTAGTGGTAGTTAGATTATCTATATGTAGTATTTGCTGTTGAGCCCTTTGCTGGCTCTTTTTGAGTTTTGATAACGTGTGTTTGAATTATAGGACTTGCTGTTATTTAGTCCGTTGTGTTGCTATTTAAACTTCTGTCTTGTGTGTTATTTTCTCTAGGTTTAGGTATGTTAGTGAAGCATTTTTTTTCAAGGGCTAGGCCAGTTTAAGTTAGAGGACCTAGTCCACTGTTAATCTTGACCTTGCCTTTTTTGTGTGCTGTGTTGCCTTCCTTTGGGCAGGGCTAGGCCCATTTACGTTAGAGGACCTAGTCCTCTCTTTGGTTTTTACTGCGGTGTGCTTTTTTTCTTCTCTACAATAGTTAAGCTCCGTTTTAGTTAGAGGAATTAACTAATCTCCCTTTTGACCCTTAGAGTTGTTTTCTGCAATTATGTATAAAGAATCGAAAGAAAAGGACCATAAATCTTCAGGTTTTAAAAAGTGCCAAAAATGCACTCAGAAAATGTCCATAACGGATGGGCATAGTGTGTGTGTGTGTGTCTAATGTTTGGGGGCCATTCACTTACAAGAGACTTGTACTTTTTGTCATTCTTTTAGCTCAAGAGTCCTTCAAGAAAGGAAAAAAAAAGTTGATTTTGAAAGGTAGTTTTCCTCACAATCTACTAGGTCTCCCTCTAGCAGGAAAGAAAGACTGTGAAAAGGCCATCTCCAGTGTACTCCGAGAAATCTGGACCTCCTGAGAAAATTTCAAAACCACCAAGGCTCTCACCTCATCGGCTCCACTGCCTTTGGAACCGATTGCGGTTATTACAGTTGATATGCCTATATTAGCTCCAAGTACTTCGGAGTCGAAAAAGGATTCTGTAGCTCGGAGCCGGTCAACAGATATTCCACCAGTCTCCCCTACACTGAGATCACCTATTTTTCAGAGATCTCACTCTCCAACCCTTTCTTCCAGGTCCTTTAGGAGCCTATCAGATGAAGATGTGGAGAGGGTGGTGCGCAGACTCTTGAAGGTGCCGGGGCTGGCAAATTTGCTCTCAGCTCCTGCCCAACTGGCCTTTGAGCCGTACAAGTCTTTGTCAACCACTACTGTTCTTCTTCCGAACATTTTCTGTCTGTTGGAGCCAGAATATCCAATACCACTTGCAGTAAAACTTTCAGCTCCGACTTTCCGGAACCGATATCTGCTCCTACACTCTCAGTGCCATCCATAGTGTCTAGGAACTGAAGTTTACCAGTCGGCCCTGAGGGGGATTCTCGGACCCGAGCCTTTTCGGTTCGAGCCTAGTTCCTGGTGCGTCGGCTTGCCTGAGCTTGGCTCCTGCATTGGCTTCGGAGCCATTCTCCCTGGAACTAGGGGCTACTCTGCTTCTTTGGAACTGGTGGTGTCCTCGGAGCCAGGGGAGTCTGCCTTCAAGCTGATGAGGAGTGTGCTGGCCAAATCTACAGCTCTACGCAAGGATGCTGATGTTCTTCCCCCAAAAGCACCGGCGTCTGTCTTGGCGCCACCCTATCCACAGGACAGCAGAGATCCGCAACCTCAGGAACAACCCTCTGGGTAGTCCCCATTCTTCCGTGACCTCCCCGAGACCTCCCCAGAATACCCTTCTGAGGAGCCTCCTCAGAAGAAAACATGCAGGAGAAAGCATGTAGACTCCTCCGGTGAGTCTTTCACCTCTGACACTGACCTAGAGGAGTCAGAAGGGTCCCCATGATCGTCCTCTGATGATATCTCCTTTGTAGATATCCTTTAGATCCTAAAACAGAGAGGCGGCTGGACTACCATCACCCCTTCTGATGAGGAGTCTGTGTACCTGAATGTTTTCGGATCTCAACCTTCAGCCTCTTGGGTGTCTCCACCTTTCAACGAGCTCATGGACTTGGTCAGTCGAAAGGCACGGGAATCACCTGACACCATGGAGCCAGTCCCTAGGAGGGCAAACAGATTTCTGTCAGCCCCTAAGGAAAAGGATTTCTTGACAAAAGGTGTGACAGTAGATGCTATGGTGGTGGCAGCAGCCACCAAGAAGGGGCTTGCAGAGACATCCTCATCTGTCCATCCGCCGAACAGAGAGTCTCTAATGATGGACAGATATGGGAAGCATGTTTTTTCTTCAGTGGCTTCTACCCTTAGATCGCTGAATTATCTTACCCATTTTGCAAGTCTTCAGAGAGATATCCTGAATGAACTAGGAGATACTCTACAAGGTACATCAACTGCGGGGGTACCAGAAAAGGTTACCGCTCAGTTATCTACCTTAAACTCCATAGTGAACTCCTCCATGAGACTGATATCATACGCAGCAGATGGAGCAAGTAGGGCAGCAGGTTCAGGAGTTTCCCTGAGGAAGACGCTCCTGGATGCGCTTGTGTAACTTTGTGGAACCCTTTGTCTACTTCACAAGTGTCCCTTTTGAGGGTTCCTCACTGTTTGGACCAAACGTTAAGGATACACTCACCAGATGCGAGTAGGAAGGGAAAACTCTCTCTGCTGTTGGAGTATGGTTTTCCGTCCCTTCAAGACCTTATTCTAAAGGGCAGAAAGGCGGGAAGATGTGGTTCAAGAAATCCCAGAGATTTTTCCCAGACACATGAGGTGATTCCTTCCCCAGGGGCAGAGGGGGAGGAAATAATGGTAGATGCCATCCTAGAGGCAGAGAGGTTCCGCAGAACCAGGCTGACCGTGATTCCTTTCACAGACATTCCTATCAGTGCTCCTGAAAGGAGGCCCGACTGTGCTACTTTGTAGCCAATTGCAGGACATTTATCTTTGTACCCAGAAGCCTGGCACAACATCAGAAAAGACAAGAGGGTACAAAACATAATAGCCAGAGGATACTCCATACCCTTTTCCTAACCTCCTCCTCGAACCAGGAAAATCCCAGATGTTCCACCCAATCACAGGAATCAAGCAACCATAGAGATCCAAAAGGTGCTAAACAAAAGGATCTGAAGTAGGAGATTCATTTGTCTGCAACCTGTGGGTTATGGATCCGATATCGGATCCGAACCGGCATGGTTTTCCAGCTATGGATCCGAGCTCTCAGCTTTTCCCCTCACCCATAATGCCCTGCTCTCCCTACATGACCTCAGATCTAGTTTGCCGCGCTGGTGACCAGATTGGTTTTCTTGAGCTCTACAGCTAAGTGCTTTTATTGGGATTTTCTAGTGTTAAAATTTAACTTTTTTTGACAGTTTTGTGTGAAAGTTTAGGTTCCCCTTTGTGTAGCTAAAGTTGTTTAATTTTACTTAACTTTTTTATATTTAGTTTTCCTCCCCTCGCTGGTAGCGTAGTGTGTGTTTGGGCCTGTGTTGTGTGACTAGTTTACTTTTACTTTTTTAGATTAGTTTAAGTAAAAGCTAGGCTCTTAGGATGTCTGAACAACCTAAGGCTATTTTTTCGAAGTGCTCCGAGTGTGGCCATAAGCTTTCCCCTGCTGATGGCCACACTCGGTGCGTTCGATGCCTTTGGGTTGAACACCTCACTTCTGGATGTTCCATTTGTGCAGGGTTCAACGCCAGGGCATTGAAGGAGCGGAGGTCTAAGCTAGTCCTGGCGGGACTTTTGCCCCCGGACTCTGCTCCGGCTTCCACTCCTTCGGGGGGTACCGTGACTACGGTTCCCTCCTCTCCGGCTCCCCCTCCTCCTCCTGGGACTCAACCTCCCTGTAGTGGTTTGGAGGAGAGGGAAGCTAGAAAGAAGGACCGGAGGGAGAAGCACCATAAGCGGCGGGCCGAGACCTCTGTTTCGGCCCCGCCTGCCAAGCGGGCTTCTCCTCCGGCCTCCTTGTCTGCTGGTTCTCCCCCTCCTCGGCTCCGGTCACCCGTGTGCTTTTCACCGGGACCTGAGGAGGAGGAGACCCGATCTCCATCGAGGCTATCCAGGAGGCACTCAAGGCCTACCTCGGTAGCCTCGTCGAGATCGACTTATAGTTTATCGGATGCTGATCTGGACCGGATGATGAGAAGGTTCATCCAGGCCCAGATGCAGATGGGAGTGCTCTTGCCTCCCCCCCCCTCTGGGGGGGAGCTTGACCCCTTTCTTTAAACCTATAGCTCCTTCTCCGACCCGCTACCCGGGTTTGGAGCAGTTGGAGCCGAGCAGCTTCGGAGCCGGGGGTGGGTCGGTGCCGATAGTACTCTGTACTTTGGATCCGACCCTGCCCTCGAGTGCTTCGGATCCGACCTCTCGGAGCCTGGATCCGAGCTTCGGATCCGGGGGGATCAGTGCTCCTTCGGCACCATCTGTGTCGGAGCGTACTGTCCCCTTGGATCCGAGCGCTTTGGCGCCGGCTCCGATCCACTCCTCGGATCCCAGGGGGAGCCGATTATCGGATCCTTTGGTCGAGGTCGGCTCCCCCTCGGCTTTTGATGTAGTGGAGAGGGCCCTGTTGAGGGTTTCCGGACCCCCGGCACTTGCTTCGGCTCCGTCCCGCGCTCCATCTGCACTGGGCCAGGCTTCCACCATCCGGCCATTGGGACAGCCTGCTCCTTTGCCCCAAGTTGTTCCTTTGGAACAGGTCACAGTTTGCGAGGAGTCCTCTGACAGCCCCCCGGAGGATGCCCCCCGCAAGCATACGTGCAAAAGGAGGCACATAGACTCCCCCGAGTCTCTCACTGAAGACACGGACTTGGAGGAAGGGGAAGGCTCCCCAAGATCACCCCCTGAGGATGTCTCCTTTAAAGACATCATGGAAATGCTCCGCATAAGGGAGGGGTGGTCTGCCCCCAAGTCTTCCTCGGACGAGTCCATGTTCTTGGAGGCATTTGAAGCGGGCCCGTCTACCTCTTGGGTGTCCCCTCCTGCCGACCCCCTGGTGGACCTGATTACCACCAGGGCGTGCAAGGAACCGGACACCGTGGAGCCAATCCCAAAAAGGCCCGACCGTATCCTTAGTCCCCCGGCTGACCGTGCCCATTGGAGTAAGGGGCCTCCGGTAGATGCCATGTTGACGGCGGCAGCCACCAAGAGGGAACTTGCTCAGGAGAGTCCCTCAGTCCATCCCCCGAGCAAGGAGTCTCGGATGATGGACCGCTTGGGGAAGTGGATGTTTAGTTCAGCGACCTTCTCAGTAAGGGCGCTGAACTACCTGGCACATGTGATTAGGATGCAGCGCGATCTTATCAAGGAATACGCTGCATCCCCCCCAGAGTCCATGTCGGAGGAGGACAAAGTGTTGCACTCCACCCGTATGGCCACTCTCAGGTCCGTCACTAATACCTCTATGCGGTTACTATCCCATGCTACGGAGGGTGCCGCTAGAGCCGCAGGGGCAGGCCTAGTTACCAGACGTCAGGCCTGGCTCCGTCATTGCGATTTCACGGAGCCCTTCAAGGCATCATTTGCGAACGCCCCCTTCGATGGTTCTGCCCTCTTTGGCAAAACTGTTCGTGATACCTTGACCCAGAGTGAAAAGGACAGGAAGACGCTGTCTGCCGTCGGAATCCGCTTCTCTGTGCCCCAGAGGCCCTATTCTAGGAACCAAAAGGGCCAGAAGAAGATGTGGTTCCGGAAGTCGCAACAATCCCAACCCGCTCCGGACAACCAGTCCTTCCGTGGCAGAGGAGGACAGGGAGGACGCCGCCCCAAGGGGCAGAGGGGCTCCCAGGAACTTCAGGTCCAGAGAACCCTTCTCTGAACGGCCCGCGCAGCAGCCCTGAAGGGTTGCCCGGCTGCTCCACTCTGGAGGCAGTCGGGGGACGTTTTTCGGAGCACCTAGCGGCATGGGAGTCCATAACATCAGACCACTGGGTCCTCCAAATCATATCCAGAGGATACCGTATCCCATTTAGTCACATGCCAAAATTGAAGTCCCTCCCCGACGTTCCACCCGGTCAGTGGGAGGCCGCTTTGGCAGAAATTGGCCATCTGCTAAAGAAAAGAGCCATCCAGCCCGTCCCCCCAGACCAGATCGGATCAGGGTTCTACTCCAGGTTCTTTTTAGTGCCAAAAAAGACGGGGGATCTAAGACCAATTTTAGACCTTTCTCTCTTGAACCTGGCAGTTCCCAAGGAGAAGTTCCGAATGGTTACGTTGCAGTCTATTCTCCCCCTTCTGGGAGAAAATCACTGGATGTGATCCATAGACCTCAAGGATGCGTACTACCACATACTAATGGACAGGCGCTCCAGAAGGTTTCTCCGCTTCCGGCTGGGAGCCAGTCACTACCAATTCCGGGTCCTTCCCTTTGGTCTCACCACAGCCCCCAGGGTGTTCACCAAAGTATTAGCAGTGGTAGCGGCCCACCGGAGGCTTCAGGGGGTGCAGGTCTTCCCTTACCTGGATGACTGGCTTCTCACCACTCCAACAAGGCATCTACTATTATTGGCGCGAGACTCCTTTCTCCATCTAGCTCCCCGTCTAGGCATCACAATAAATACAGAAAAATCCAACCTCGCACCCACGCAGTTCATAGATTTTATAGGTGCCAGGTTAGACACGAGACAGTTAAGAACCTTCCTCACTGCTGACAGAATTCAGAATCTGCAGCTCCAGGTGCGGGCCATTCTCCACTCCAGCTCAGTTCCGGCGGAGTTGGTCCTGAGGGCTCTAGGGTCCATGGTGGCAGCGATAGCTCTTCTTCCTCTCGCCAGGTTCAATATGCTCATCCTTCAATGGACACTCCTAGTTCAGTGGTCGTATCTTGCTCTTCCTATGAATCATCCCATTGCGATCAGCAAGGCTTGCAAGCAGTCCCTCCTGTGGTGGCTCCACTCTCCAGATCTCCACGGAGGCCGCCCCTTTTGTGCTTCTCCCCCTCTCGCCACGGTGACCACGGACGCCTCCCACCTCGGGTGGGGGGGCATTTTGCAGGCCGGACGGTCCAAGGCACGTGGAACGATTCAGAGACCTTACTGCATATCAACGTTCTAGAGATGAGAGCAGTGCTCTTAGCATTGCTAGCACTTCAGGCCTTTCTTCCCTTGGGGAACTGTTGCGATTCAGTCAGACAACATGTCTGTCGTCTGGTATATCAACAAGCAAGGAGGAACCAGGTCTTACCCTCTTTGTCGAGAAGCCATGAGAGTGTGGGAATGGGCAATCTCCACCAACCGCTTTCTCATAGCAATGCATATTCCGGGTCGGTCCAACATCCTTGCGGACAAACTCAGTCGCACCATTCTCACCCCTTACGAGTGGTCTCTCAATGCCCAGGTAGCGAAACGCATCTTCGCACGGTGGGGAACTCCTTGTTGCGATCTTTTTGCGTCTCCCTCAAACACCAAGTGCGACAGTTTTTCGCTCTAATACCTCCTCCCGGAGATACCCCAAGAGACGCTCTGGTGCATGCTTGGCCACCCGGTCTTCTTTATGCTTACCCCCCCTTGCCTCTGATGCTTCAACTCCTTCAGAAAGCCTCTCGGTTGGGGTGCAGAATGATTCTCATTGCCCCATTTTGGCCTCGACAGATCTGGTTCCCTTTCCTAAGGTCTCACTCAGTGAATCCTCCTTGGATTCTAGATCCCATTCCGGATCTGATATCTCATCCATCCCGCTTATCAGCCCCGAATCTGGACAACCTGAAGCTGACTGCTTGGCTGCTCCAGTTCCACTCCTGATCAGGACTCCCGGTATTTTGTCTCCTGTTAAGGCCATCCTGGTGGCGGCTCATAAACCATCCACCAGGAAAGTTTACCGCAGCAAGTGGAAACGGTTCTCCATATGGGCGGAGCGGCAAGGTCTAAACCCTTTCACAGTCCCCCTTCCTCTAGTGCTTGACTTCTTAACCACTCTTTTTAATGATGGTGCCAGCAGTTCCACGGTCAAAGTGCAACTTGCGGCAATTTCTCATTATCATATTGGCCACGACTCCAGTCCATTGATGTCTGCCAAATTGTGTAAGATTTTCCTAAAAGGTACTTTTCTTCTCAGGCCCCCTGTAAAGCAAGTGGTTCCTCCTTGGGACTTTCATTGGTCCTTCAGGCCTTGACCGCTCCCCCCTTCGAACCTGCGGCTACGGTAGATTTAAAATTTTTATCTTTCAAGACGGCCTTTTTAGTAGCCATTACCTCGGCCAAGAGAGTTTCAGAACTTCAAGCCTCATCAGCCAAGTCTCCTTACTTGGTCTTTCATCCGGACCGTGTATACCTCAGGACCAACCCGTCCTTTCTTCCTAAGGTAGCTTCTGAAGCAAATATTAATCAATCCATTAACCTCCCTGTTTTCTTCCCTAAATATCAAAACAGGGGTGAATACAAGCTTCATTCCTTAGATGTTCACAGGCAACTTAGATTTTATCTAAACAGGACAGCTGGTCATAGGCAATCCGACCAGTTGTTTATTTCCTTTGCTAAATTTAATTTGGGCAAGCCAATTTCCAAAGTCTCATTATCACGCTGGATTTCACAGTGCATCTTATTGGCCTATCAAGCTTCTGGAAGGCCCGCACCGAGGGAGTACATGCCCATTCAACCCGGTCAGTTTCTACCTCGGCCTTTAAGGCTAGGATTCCTCTGGATGATATTTGTTCAGCAGCCACTTGGGCTTCATCTCATACCTTTATTTCCCACTACAAGTTGGATATTACATCTAAGGGTAGAGCATCCTTTGGCTCCGCGGTGCTCCGGAATATCCTTCCATGATGGCCGCCCAAGATTCAGGTAGCTGGGGACTCTGTCCCACAGGTTGCAGACAAATGAATCTCCTACTTCAGATTTAGAAGTTATGTACTCACCATAACGTTCCATCTGAGTAGGTGTATTCATTTGTCTACAACCATCCTGCCCTCCTATCCCCCTGACCTTTTTCAGTTTCCTGCATATTATGTGTTACCCTTTTCAGGGTATTTTTATTGTTGGCAAACTCGATCTGAGGTCATGTAGGGAGAGCAGGGCATTATGGGTGAGGGGAGGAGCTGAGAGCTCGGATCCATAGCTGGAAAACCATGCCGGTTCGGATCCGATATCGGATCCATAACCCACAGGTTGTAGACAAATGAATACACCTACTCAGATGGAACGTTATGGTGAGTACATAACTTCTAAATATCTATACCGTCCCCACAGACCAGATAGGATTTGGAACTTACTTGATATTCTTTTTAATACCAAAAAGAACAGGGGACTGGAGGCCCATATTGGATCTCAGCAAACTAAACGAATCAGTAAAGAAGTCCAAGTTATAAATGGCGACACTGGAGTCTATACTCCCCCTTTTAGGGAAAGACAATTGGATGTGCTCGATAGATCTCCAAGATGCATACTATCACATAAAAATGGACAGAGCATCGAGGAGTCACGCTTCTGGCTGGGAGCCAGTCACTATCAGTTTCGTGCTCTGCCCTTTGGTCTCACTATAGCCGGTAGACTGGTCACCAAATGCATGGCAGTAGTAACTGCTCATTCGAGACGTCTTGGATTCCAAGTGCTTCCGTACCTGGATGACTGGCTCCTAACTGCCACCACCAAGCATCAACTTCAGCAGGCCAGAGACATGACCCTACAAATTTGTGCTCAGCTAGGCATTACAATAAGTCTGCAAAAGTCACCTTGTTGCCCTGTCAGCATGTTACCTTTATAGGCAGAGAAATAGAGACTGTTTCAATGATGGCGTGCCTTCCCGCTGACACAGTTGCAAATCTCAAACAGATATTGCTGCTTCTTCCCAAACACAAGGTCACGGCAAAGGTTGTGCTCAAGCTCCTGGGAACAGTGGCCTCAACCATGACCCTCGTTCCCTTAGCCAGGATGCATATGAGAATCCTACAGTGGTTACTCTTCTCCCCGTGGTCACTTCAGGAACTTTCTCTGTCTCACCCAGTCATAACAACAGAAACTTGCAAGAAGGATCTTCGTTGGTGGATTCAGTCCAACGAGTTAATCATCGGGAGACCATTCATTCCACATCAACCTGTTGCTTCTATGACCACGGATGCTTCCCAGATAGGGTGGGGGAGCACTACCTGGGAAAGACAGTCCAAGGCATATGGCAAGAACACGAGGCCCATTTGCACATCAGTGTTCTAGAGATGAGAGCAGTACTTCTGGTATTGCAAGCACTCCACAACTTTTCCTGTAGGGTCGATTGCAGTCCAGTCAGACAATATGTCAGTGGTATGGTATATAAACAAACAAGGAGGAACCAGATTATACCCACTTTGTCGAGAGGCTCTGTGGGTTTGGCAGTGAGCAATATCTTCCCAACACTTTCTAGTCACACAGCACATCCCGGGAAAGTCCACTGTGATAGCCGACGAGCTCAGCAGGGCAATTTTGATGCTTCACGAGTGGTCTCTGAATCAGAACATAGCGGAAGAGATCTTCCACAAATGGGGCCAGCCTTGCTGTGATCTTTTTGCCACCCCTATGAACACCAAATGTAGCAGCTACTTTTCCCTAATCCCCCCCTCTGGGGGAGATACCGAAAGACTGGCTTGTTCACAATTGGCCCTCGGGACTTCTTTATGCCTTTCCCCAGTCTCCCCTCATATCAAAAGTCATTCAGAAAGCAAAATATTATACATCTACTTTCTAGACTACAGTATACTAACATGAAATTGGTCCTTCATTTTAGCTGGATCAAGGAATATTTAGTAATATGAGTAGAAGTATGCATATAAGTGACTCTGTTTATGCAACTATATGGTCAGTTTTATATGAACATGCACGCAACAGGAATTAATGGTAGGTTATGTATATTAAGGCTATTTCATATAGCTTGGGCTAGAAATGCACATATATGTGTATATATGTATGTCTGTATGTATATATAAAATTTTTTAATTTAACAACAGATATGCCGTGATATCGATACTATATATATATATATATATATATATATATATATATATATATATATATATATATATATATATATATATATATATAATATATAGAACATGGCTTACAGCTTAGTATATGTAGCTCAAATGATAAATGATTTTTGGCTAGCTGGAAATATTTCCATATGAAGTGCAGTTTAGTTTTTAGAAATGCATTTATTGTCCATGATCTGCCATTCTTTACTACTATGTATATAAGTATCATGTTAGATAAAATTAGTTTGAAGATGTAGATGGATGCCAATATTAGTAGCAATTTGATGGCTGTACAATAATATACTTATATGGGTATATTATGAAGAGTTGTATTGATTTTATATACCATATATGCTGAATATATAATGGAACTGCTCATGTTTGTGCAAAGATTTCTTAAAGTATATATGTACATGAGGACTTACTATTAGGTAAATCTGATGCTACATAGTCTTTAAGTTATAAGAAATGCACTTTGCAAGTAGCGGAACAGTGAATTATTCATACGGCTGTATTTTTAAGGAATGGATGTATGGCGTGATGACGTCACGATTAGGAGTGCTTTTGCGAAGTAAATAGTAGAGTGAGTGCTTAACAGCATTCAAGCTAAAAAAGAGGGTGTATTGCAAAAGTAAACTGGATAAGTACATATTTAACTGCATACTGGAACCTAGTATGGATATATAGATAAATAGGCGTGTCATTCATCTATGTTTAAGAAGGTACAGTAAGTTGTTTATTTGAACAACACAAAATAGAAATCGCTTTGTGATTGATTTTTGACAGCATACAAGGGTTGTAAGCTGAACGATTATGTTATAACATGTTCATTTGAAAGGACCTAGCTACACCACAGGATAGACTTGGAGGGATATTTAAATGTGTGCAATATGACTTAATCCATGAATGTGTAAGTAATGATGTACTGATTTGAATGATTTGGGTTGTGGAGTCAAGCGAGTGCTTGACCATATAATCAGTTATATCAAGTAGGAAATGTTATGTCATGATAGTATACATTTATTATTGTGTGACGATCTATATATAACAAAAGCAACTAGAGAGCTAGTTGATCTATAGATGCACAGTACAATTTATGCTGCTAAGGATGAGGTATGCATACATTTTAAAGTGGAGCGTGCGTACAGTTTTATTATGTGATGAATTTTGAGTATTATAATGTGGATTTTATTTCTGTATCAGCAAGTAAATAGTTAATTTGTTGCTGTTTTAATCTGTTTATGATGTCAAGCAACTAGGGGGTATTTTGTGCTGAAGTGATTTGCTACAACAAGCATTTGAATTTAATTAGGGGGAGGTGTTATGTATAAATGGAAATGTTTGGCAGTTTATGCACTTTTACTTGTAAATAGGTTCATAGGTTCATACTAGGCTATCTGCCGTAGGGCATTTATAAGCCTAGCCAGAGTGTGTGTGGCTTTCGCCACCCCTTGGGATGAGAATACTACGCCCATTTAGGGTTTAATTTACTGTGCCTCTGTCTAGTAGTGACACAGAAATGACCCCCAGGGTAAACCTACGATCTCGCATCCACTCGTCAAGATTTCTCTTGAAGAGAGTCAGTGAGGGGCTCTGCCTAACATGGACTGGGATTCTGTTCCAGAGTGTAGGGAGCCTCTGGGTTATGAATCTGTCCCTCCAGCACGTCCTATGTATTTCTGTGTTGAGGTTCAAATCTCTCGCTCTCGTGGCTCTGGTGGATTTGGATTTTCTGAGGTGGAGCATGTCCATTAATTCCGGATTGGACATGGCCTTGTACGTCAGACATAGATCGCCTCTGAGTAGGCGGTGTGCGACTGAATAGAGCTGGAGTTTCTTCAGCCGGGCAGCATATGACATATGTTTGAGACCCTTGATCCTCTTGGTGAGGTACTTTTGGGGTCTTTCTAACTGCTGCAGGTGTCGGGTAAGGTACATCCCAAATGGGGCATTGTACTCAATTATGGGCCTGATAAGGGAAGAGTACAGGGGCACAATGACCTCTCTTGATCTAGATGTGAATCCTTTCATGATAAGGTGGGTAATATAGAAGGTCTTCCAAACCACCTTGGCAACGTAAGTGTCAAATGAGAGGTTACTGTCAACTTTGGTCCCTAGGTCCCTGATTTCTTTTTCCGTACTTAATGGATTACCACCTATGTGGTAATTTGCGGGTACTTTGTTTTTCCCAAGGGGTATGACTATACATTTTTTGACGTTCAGTTTAAGGCCATGGCTCTAGCACCAGTTATCTGTTTCTATGAGGCCTTTCTGAAGGATGCTTGTGTCCGCTGGAGTATCAATTATGGCACCCAGTTTGCAGTCATCTGCGAACTTTGTTAGCCACAATCCTCCTATGTTTGCTTGCACCTCGGAAAAATAAATGCCGAACAAGAGGGGTCCCAGGACCGAGCCCTGTGGGACACCGCTTGTGACTGGCTTAGAGTCTGACATGGCTCCTGCAATTCTGACCTTGTGGGTTCTGTCCTTGAGCCAGTTTGCAACCCATCTTATGACATATGGGTTTACATTTAAGCTGGTGAGCTGGTCTGATGAAGCCACATTTTGTGGTGAAAGCGCTTACCTACTTGAAAATAAATGTGATTTTATTTTACTGAATGGTGATACAAGTCATGCTTCAGTTTACTGTTGCTGTTTTCTGCTTTTTTCAGATTCAGCCTGGAAGCAGTGTCTAGTTAAGTGACTTGCACAGTGTTAGGCAGTGGAGGTTGAGGGAATCAAACCCTGCACCACTGGACCACAGGAGTTAACTTCTTAATTCTCTGTGCCAAATGCCAGAGCATAATTTGTATGCAGTTTCTGTACTGCCTTTAGTAGTAAAAGTAAAAATGTTGATTTAAGAAGAAAATTCTTTGAAACTTTAAAAGTACTGATAAATTGCAGTGATTCACATGTCTATTTCTGTCTTTATATGGATATATAAGCCCAAGCTGAATTGTTGAATTTCCAACATTTTTGGTTCCATCAGCCAGTAAATTGGTAACTATTTTACCTGTAGTCACAGGTAAACAGGTGTGTGCCTAATGTATTTTACATGCAGTTACAAGTAAATTATGTTTTTAACTCCATTTATGCTGCCTGACCTCTATCTTTAACACATTTTATTTATTCTTTTAACAGAATACACTAAATTTTCTTTACTTTTTGCATGGATAACAACTTTTGCCTTAAATGAAACTCGTATTTTGTTTATGTGTAAAATTGAGTATGTAGATGGTTGCAGTGTTAGGGAGAGAGAGTACTCGCTGAACTTGTGGATACATTATGGAGTGGTGCCTGTATCTTACAACAACAGTTTTTTTTATCTGTTCTAAGTTCTTTAGTTATAAATTAAAACAATAAGTAAGAAGTTCACTGGAAAAACAATCAGTAAAAACAAAATGAAAACTCGAGCAAAACTAGAACTTCCACTGATTGACCTCCCAAACCTCTTGTATCAGAGACATGGGATATATGCAAATGACCTTTGTGAACATCAGGTGTTTCAGCTAATTGGCAATTCTGAATGCCCATGACTTGTTTCGTCGTTTAATAATGGTAATGATAATGGACATCAGCTGGGTATAACAGCCCTGTGTTTCTTATGCTTAGTCAAACACTCTGCTTGTGCTGTGCTGACAAGGTCGTAACAAGGCTGAAATATGCATATCCACAGCTAGTGGGATTTGGCTTTACTGGCCTGAAATCGTCCATTAAAATGACGAAACAAGTCTTAGGCATTCAGAATTGCCAATTAGCTGAAACACCTGATGTTCATAAAGGTCATTTGCATATATCCCATGTGCCTCTGATACAAGAGGTTTGGGAGGTCACCCAGTGGAAGTTCTAGCATTGCTGGAGTTTTCATTTTGTTTTTACTGATTGGTTTTTCAGTGACCTTCTCACTTATTGTTTTAGTTTGTTGTTTGGGATATTTTTGCAGTGACTCTAATGATAATGAACATCAGCTGGGTATAGCAGCCGTGTGTTTCTTATGCGTAGTCAAACACTGTGCTTTTGCTGTGCTGACGAGGTCATAACAAGGCCAAAATATGCATATCCACAGCTGGGGGGTTTGGCTTTACTGGCCTGAAATTGTCCATTAAAATGACAAAACAAGTCATGGTCATTCATAATGCCAACTAGGTGAAACACCTGATGTTTATAAAGGTCATTTGCTTGTATCCCATGTGCCTCTGATATAAGAGGTTTGGGAGGTCGCTCAGTGGAAGTTCTAGCTTTGCTGGAGTTTTCATTTTGTTTTTACTGTATGGTTATAAATTGGAATTTTTCTGCAGTTAAAATTACATTTGGTATTGGTTGACTGTCTTTTGTATCACAGATGTTACTGTTAATATTCACAAATTACACTAGTTTTCTTCAACAGCAACAGCATGTGTTGTACAGGCAAAATTTCAGTTTGGGCAGTCTCTTATTTTGCAGTGATTCTCTAAGTTAGTTATACCATCAAGAAATAGCAGATCATTTTTATGGGTTGAATTTGCTGTTTGATTGACTAGATTACCATGTTACTGTTTAGGTAAAGTGTCTAGAAGAAGAACGTTTGAGAACAGAGGATGAGTTATCGAACTACAAAGAAATTATTAACCGCCAGAAAGCAGAAATTCAGAATTTGTTGGATCGTGTAAAGGTTATAGATTTTTTACAGGAACAACAGGAAAGGTATGCAGTTCCTTTGATTTTTAAGTAATTGAAGAAGAATATTCTATGTTTGGTGGTTATGAGATATTCATTATGGTGCAAGGTATCTAAATTTACTGGCTGTTGTGTTAAGTTAGTTTATTGAAAACTCAGTTTACTGTAGGCATGTATTATTGAAAACTCAGTTTACTGTAGGCATGTATCATTGTTGGCTTTTTTTGTTCTGAACTGGGTTTGTTCCAGCGAGTCAGAGGCTTGTTTACAGGAACTGGGACAATAGTCCATGTTACACACCTAAGGGCAGTTCATTTTATTACAATGGCAAGATTATAGGGTCATTCTTGAGATCATTTCCCACATTCTGTTCCCAGGGAGCACCAAATGCTGCATTTGGGCCATAGCAACCTTAATGTCAGTTATCAGCTGGTGGAGTCGAACATCAGACCACAAGGAGAAAAGTGTAGCAGAATGAAAGGCAGACAGAATACTACACTGTTTGTTCAAGATTGATGAACTCCAGCAACAAAGAAGTGATGTTTCCCCTCCATTGCTTCTTGGTCAGGACACAATTTGGGTACTGTGTATGTGTCTAGAGGCCATGCAAGATGGACCTCAGCCTTCTGGAATGCATCCTCAGAAAGGTCACCAGTTAGTAGAGAGGGATGGGAAGGTAAGAGGATGTGACCATAGTGTAGAGGGATTGGAGCTCTTCTTAACTCACTTCAGAAGAGACGTGCATAGAGGACATGACATGGGCTCACTAGATTTTGACTGAGAGATCGTAAGGAATTGGTATGAACTGGAAGGATAGAGGGGTGAGGAGGGGGTGCGGACAGCAGACTGTAGGGACTCAATACTCTCTGGTTCTATGAGTACGCTTTTTCAGAGAGATGTCTTTTGAGCCATAAAATGGACTACCTTAGTGAGTGGTGTAAAGGATGCCATGCAGGCATTCAGAGGCACTTGAGACAAGTGTAGAGGAAGTGAGGGGAGATGAAATTTATAAGGACAGATGTTTATTCACACCCAGTTACAGTTAGAGCAAATAAAGCCAAAAGTAACTACAAATGGTCACAACTGCCAGCAAAAGGGCAGATGTTTATTCACACACAGTTTAGTACTTTCATCTTCCAACAAAACATTTATGCAGAACCAATTTAAACAGAAAATGTCACTGATTAAATACTTAATAAAAACTGTCACATGACATAACATGACATAATTCACCAGTAAAGAACAAAAAACAGCAAAAAAGACATCTAAGTGCAACAAGTGAAGGAAAAATGCACAATTAAAAATAAAGTAATAATAATTATCTACATAGTTCTTAACAGCTTTGGATTTCAAATGACATTTAATATTAATACATTTTTCATACTAGGCATTGACATTAAGCTTAATTTACCACCACACCTGTAAAACCTCCAAATCCCACATTACCCCTAAAGAATCATTAAGTGCAAAAATAATACTTAAAATTACAGCATTTTTCGGAATGTTTGCATAAAGCACATTTTTATTCTTAGTTTTAATAGCATAAAATGTTTGCTGATCTTCATACAATAATACCTTTTGGCCTTCCCTGTAGCACAATATACTATTCCCTTACTTATGACACATTTTCTTCTTATGATTACTTGTACGACGGTCAGTGTCAGCAGGTACAGATTCTTTGTACCATTTGCAAGTGTTACAAAGATCACATTTACATTCCTTGCTGTTTCACAGGCACACCTGATAAAAGATGGTTTTGTTTGTGATTGTAGGTCCATAGTCATTTGTGTTATTGCTCCTGAGTTCCTTACACATTCCTCATCTCAGTGACCCTGTCAATGGTGTAAGATTGTGGTTTTACTTGAAAAATTGATTGATGATTTTTTGAGCTATTTCTGATTGTTTGATAGCGCATTGGGCATGCTTTTATTTTACTGAGGGCATGACATTGTCTGGCCTTCTACAATAAGAACCTTCCTGTTTGGAGGTGTTAGAGGTGTGGTGGCAAATTAAGCTTACTGCCTATAAATCATCTGATTTAAACAGTGTTAGTAATACAGTATTAGATGTGTTTTGGAATATGTTAGGGTTATACAGACTGCTTGGCCTTTGTTTATCCAGTAATAGGTTCATAGGTAGGTACTAGGCTATCGGCCCAAGGACCTACGTAAGCCTAGCCAACAAGGTTCCGTGGCTTACGCCACCCAAGAAAGTTATTTTCCTGTGCCACTGTCGAGCAGAGACACAGATGTGATCCCTGGGGTGTATTTCGTATTTCCCATCTACTCATCAAGATATTTCTTGAAGAGTGCTAATGAAGAACTTTGCTTGACATAGATGGGTAGCTTGTTCCAGAGTATGGGAAGTCTCTGGGACAGGAATCTATCCCTCCAGCATGTCCTGTTTATTGTGGTGACAAGGTTTAGGTCCCTAGAGCGTGTAGCTCGGAGGGATTGGGATTTCTTTAGGTGTAGCTCTGGGTTTGACATAGTTTTATATGTTAGGCAGAGAGCACCTCAGAGTAGGCGATATGCTGTGGAGTAAAGCTGGAGTTTTTTGAGGTGGTCAGTGTAGGGCATTTGTTTGAGGCCAGTAATCCTCTTTGTGAGGTACTTCTGTGGCCTTTCCAGCTGCTGCAGATGTCTTGTGAGGTACATTACAAAATGGGCATTGTACTTTATAATGCGTCTAATGAGTGGGGAACAATGACCTATTTTTTCCTAGATGAGAGCCCTTTTATGATAAGGTGTGCCACATAGGACTTCCTGACTACTGTGGTGATGTGACTATCAAAGGAGAGACTACTGTCCACCTGGGTCCCAAGGTCTCTTATCACGCATTCGGTGTTAAGTAGATTGCTGCCTATGTGGTAGTTCATGGTTACAGAGTTTTTACCAAAGGGGATGACACTGCACTTTTTGGCATTGAGCTTGAGGCCATGGCTCTGACACCAGGCATCTGTCTCAGCGAGGCCCTTCTGTAGGATGGCCACATTATTAGGGGACTTGACTATGGCTCCTAGTTTGCAGTCATCTGCGAACTTCGTTAGCCAGAGGCCTTCTGTGTTAGCCTGTGCTTCAGCGAAGTAGATACCAAACAGGAGAGGTCCCAGGATGGAACCCTGTGATACTACACTCGTCACTGCTTTGAAGTCAGATTTAGAGTCTTCAACTTTTACAGTGTGGGTTCTGTCAGTGAGCCAGTTGACAATCCATCTTGTGACGTAGAGATTTATACCTAGTTTAGTGAGTTTAGCTATAATTCTAGAATGGGGGATGATGTTGAAAGCCTTGGTGAGGTCAAGATAGGCTGTGTGAACCACCTTACTCTCATGTATGGCTTTGGTGACTGCCTCAAAGATGTTGAAAAGGTTCAGGAGGCATGATCTGCCTTTCACTTGAACTGGGTGGGATCCAGAGTTTGGAGGTTACCAATGTCTTTGTTCGAGTTCCATGATGTTATGTTCCATGGCCTTGCAGACCAGGCTCATCAGGCTAATAGGTCGATAGTTCCCGGGATCAGTGGTGGCTCTCCCTTTGTGGAGTGGGATAACTGTTGCTGTGCGCCATTCAGTGGGCACAAAGCCTGATGTGAGGCTATTATTGAACATGGTGCTTAAGTGGGGAGCCAGTTCATGTAAAAGGCAGCCTGGGATGTTGTCAGATCCCATGGATGCTGTGTTTTTGGCTTTAGAGAGTGCAGCTTTTACCTGCGTAGTTGTGATTACAGGGACTCTGCATTATTCCTGTATAGATATGGGCCCTTTAGGGGGTGAGAGGGGGGTAAAGTTAGCACTGAACCTATCTGCCAGGATGTTGGCAATATCAGTTGATTCTGTAATTTTCGTGCCTTTGTGTTGTAGCTCAGAGCAGATCTGGGTATTGCCATCGAGATTCTTGACATGGCTATTGAATGCTTTGTGGTTGTCCTTGGAATTAGTGGCGATTTTGTTTTCATAGCTAGTTTTGGGGGATCTTAATAAGGGATCTCAGCTTCTTACTGAGGCTGACCAGGGAGCTCCTGCACTCATGGGATTTTACTCTCTTTTGCAACAGTTTCTTCCTTCTGTTGTACAGTTTGTGTATGGCATGGGACCACGAGATTAGCTTCCTTCTTTTGGAGGATGGCATCTTGGTTCTGTTTGGGATAGCACACTCCATGCAGTTGTGTAAATGCTTATAGAGTGCATTTGTGTAGGATTCAGCAGTTGTAACTGTATTGTCCATCTGCATGGGTGTCATGAAGTTCACCACTTCTGTCTTAAGAATAGAATTAAGAATAGCTTCCATTCATTCTTTAATCTGACACAGGTGATTTTTGCAATTCTAACAGTGGGCATTCCTTGGTACTTGAAGCTGCTTTTATTTAAAGTATTACAGTGCTTAGGCCCATGCATCTTATTTAAAAAGCAAACAAAAGACCAAGGCAAAAAGAGAATAAATATAATATGTTGAAGGCAAAAAAATCAGTAAAATTATCTTAAATATGTAAACAAATGAAACGTTTAGCCATCTGAAGGTGTTAGGAATATCGCTCTTATACTCTTATAAAGCTGAAATTTAAGTAGCCTCTGAAGAATTCTCATATTGAGTCACCTCAATCAGGGATGGTTGTTGATTTCACAGGACTGGAGCAACAGAAGCATAATAAATTATGTCCCACGTTTGTTATCTGGCCCATGGAATAGCCATCAGCCCCTCACCTGATGACCCCATTTGTTTAGGTTCATAGGTAGGTACTAGGCTATTGGCCCAAGGGCCTACGTAAGCCTAGCCAACAAGGTTCCATGGCTTACGCCACCCAAGAAAGTTATTTTCCTGTGCCACTGTCTAGCAGAGAGACAGAAGTGATCCCCGGGGTGTATTTCCTATTTCCCATCCACTCATCAAGATTTTTCTTGAAGAGTGCTAATGAAGAACTTTGCTTGACATAGATGGGTAGCTTGTTCCAGAGTATGGGAAGTCTCTGGGACAGGAATCTATCCCTCCAGCATGTTCTGTTTATTGTGGTGACAAGGTTTAGGTCCCTAGAGCGTGTAGCTTGGAAGGACTGGGATTTCTTTAGGTGTAGCATGTCCAACAGCTCTGGGTTTGACATAGCTTTATATGTTAGGCAGAGATCACCTCGGAGTAGGCAATATGCTATGGAGTAAAGCTGGAGTTTTTTGAGGTGGTCAGTGTAGGACATTTGTTTGAGGCCAGTAATCCTCTTTGTGAGGTACTTCTGTGGCCTTTCCAGCTGCTGCAGATGTCTTGTGAGGTACATTCCAAAAGGGGCATTGTACTCTATAATGGGTCTAATGAGTGTCGAGGACATATGATGTTACCAACTCCATAAGGTAAGCACAACCCAGATTGTTAAGAGTTGGAGCCCTTGCTATACCTGCCAAAGCTTGTGAGAGGCACATGACCATGTCCTAAATGCATCTGCACAGTCTAAGTAGTTTGGGGGACATGCTGTGTGTCGGATAAAATGCTTTGGTGGGTCGGATTGTGGCTGTTTGTTGGACACTCCCGGTCTAGATCTTGAAGGCACATCTGAGAAGCAAATGTACCAGTCAGTAATCTACTCATGGAATTTTGTACCTTCTGCAGATGTAAACCCAAAGTGAAGGGCATTATAATAATCCAGATGGAAATGACCAGCATATTTACCCATATTGCCATGTCCAGTGAAAATATAAACTGTTTGATAATGCAGATGGTTCTTGAGTTGTCAACCTGTGGTCAAGAGCCACAGCTATATCTTGGACCCTAGGTACACTTTTCAATATGTTAGTGTTGCATGTTATTAAGGATAAGAGAAGTGGAAGTTGTGATGTTTGAACATTCCTCAGCAGGAGTTAAGTCAGACGTCTGATCCCGAGAAAAGAAGTATAACAAAATGTCACAAGTATAAAAGTAAAAGTAAATCTCTTGTTCTCGGTAAAGACCTTATTTAGTTGTAGCACTTATACTAGGAACAACAGAGGACCCAGATTAGAACTCTGGGGCAGACTGCACCACAAAGGGAAATGACTGGATAAATTAACACCAGATGTCACCCTTTTGGAATGATTGGAACGTTTTGGAGAAAATCACTGCAGTACAATATTCAAAGCGCTTGGTATCAGACACTGCTGAGAGGTCATTTAGGGCAAGAGTTCAGCACTTTTGCTGAACATTTGCTATAAGGACTTCATTATCCCTGTATTTGAGGATAATGTTACTACTGTATTATGACCTAAAGCTGAGCAGATAAGGGTCTAGGAGGTCATGATATGTTAAAAAAAAATCTATCTAGATTTACGCCATTTTCTCAGTAACTTTCCCAGTCAGTGTAGTTTTAGGGTACAGTGATCTCTTAAGAAGATGGGTGACAAGTTACTCTTTAAGGGGGTGCAGGCAAAATTCAAAATCTCATAGAGGATCTTACAGTCTGAAAAATAACTGGATGTAGTAACCCAAGACAGGCCTAAACCAACTTTGGTGGTCCTGGGTCCAATCCAGGTTAACTATTGGCTCTGAAGTGGACCAAGCCAAGGAAGAAGCCTTTGTCAAAGTCTGTGCAGATGGAAGCAGTTCTAGTCTGCTAGTCATGGGAACTGAAAATACTGCCACATAGTCAATTTTTTTTTTTATTTCAGATCCTTATCTGCTTGTTTCTCCTTTGGTTTCTATCTCTCTCTCTTACCAATGACTTCAGAGCTGATGATTCCCCTGGTGTCTGTTCCCTTGGGCTACCTGGACTTTTTGGCTCAGATTCCAGGTATCAGATGCAACACACTCGATTCTGAGACCTTCAGAGTTATGTGGGTTGTGGGGCTGTCATCTCAATGCTAAGCTTTTGGCACCATCCTTTGGTCTATCTGTTATGGCTCCTTTTATGGTATCATAGACTTTGGCTACAACTCTTTGGCACCAGCACCCCCCCCCCTTCCTGTTGAGGCCATCCACTCTGTTGGCTTGTGGTTGCCTTTGTCAGTGCCTGCCACTTCTGGGAGAAAGGCGTCAGTAGCTTACAGGGGTTCCTTGGGTCTGACTGACATGATATTGGCATTCAGGGTAATGTGAAGGATTATAGATTTTCTGAGAACTACTTTTCAGAATTTGTCAGCATTGGTTTCATTCCAGGGCACCAATTCATATTTGTCCAGCCCTGTCATGGATCAAAACCATGATATTGGCCTTAAAGAAACTGTCTAAAGGCAGTGCAGGTCATTTGAGGATTCAGATTCACCCTGTCCCTATATACCAAAAAAGAGGACATGCAAAAGGAGACACATCAACTCATCTACTGAGTTTGCCACTTCAGTCACTGACTCAGATGACCGAGAGGGTTTCCCACATTCTCCTCCAGAGGATGCTAACTTCAGTGACATCCAAGAATTTATGTAAAGGAAGGGAAATTGACCAGCACACCTGCTGTATCAGAGCAAAGAGGTCATCTTAGAGGCCTGTCTTCTGCTTCTTGGGTAGTACCTCTTGTGGACATCCTAGTTTACTTGGCTGCAAGGAGAGTATGATAGGACCCTGATTCCTCCGTATCAATTCTGTGGTAGCCTGACATAATACTTCGGCTTCCCCCAAGGGTAGACAGTTTTGGTGTAAGAGTTCTCTGATAAAGTGTATTATTGTGGCAGTGGCAACTTGGAAAGTGCTGACAAGATGCAGATGATATAGCAGTCAGAAACTACTTTAGGCAGTGTGTTTAACATTACAAACATCTTCATGCAGCTCATGTATAATGCAGATGATGGCGTGGCATGAGCATCATATGTGGACAATACAGTGAGGCTTCATGCCTGGCTTTGCCTTTGTAACTTTGCAGATAACTTTAACGCATCCTTTATGAATGCCCCATATTAGTGATCCTCCCTGTTTGAAATTAATGTCAGAGAAAAAATGCAAAAGTACAAGCAGGATGGGAAGATGCTGTGTGCCATAGAAGTCAAGTTTGAGACCCTACAGCAGTCATATGACAGGAATCAAAAGGGGTTCAAATCTAGATGGTGTAGGAAATCCAGGCATCAGCACTTTGACTACTGTTCTGAAAGAGACAGCCGTGGCAGAAGATACCCCTTAAATGGACACAGAGACCAAGGTTGTCCATCTGAGCAGCAGTCACTTTTCAGTTCAGATCCCTGGTCTTAAGTCTCATCAACCCCCCCCCCCCCCGGTGTAGTCACAGCTCATCTTCAGGTAGAAGGAATTTGCATGTTTCCATACCTGGATTCCAGAGAGTACCTGCTTCAGCTTTGTATCTCCTTGGGAGTATCAGTAAACTATGGAAATCAAAGCTACAACTGAATTAGGCAATTCAGTTCATAGGATGACACCTGGACGCAACTTCATGCATAGTTCCTCTGTCTAGGGGCAGAGTTCAGATGTTGCAATATTCAGTCCAAATTCTCCTTCATTTTCAGTCCTTATCAGCAGTGCTGGTTCTTAGAGCCTTGAGACTAATGGCTTCTTCCATCCTCATGGTGTAATTTGTTTGACATCACATGAGGGTACTTCAGTGGTTACTCAGAATTCAGTGGTCTCAATTTTGAGACAGCCCTTTTACTCTGATAATCACCAGTCTTTGCAGGGTTCACTTACAGTGGTGGACTAAATTCCCCATTTATCACTTTAGGGAGACCTTTTCTTTTGCCAACCTTTACAGATGCATCCTTCTCCTTAGGGGTGGGGGGCATTGTCATGGAGGATGGTCCTAGGTACTTGGAATTAACAAGAGGTGCCAGCCTTCATGTTAGTATTCTGGAAGTGAGAGCAGTCCTCCTTTCATTGCAGGAGCCAAAGGATTTATTACCTCAGGAGTGATTTCTATTCAGACAGTCAACATACGACAACAAGCAAGGAGTATCTGGGTCCTGTCTCTTACACTGAGAAGCTATGAGAGTGTGGCACCGGGCAATTTCTTTCTTTCATTCTGTCACTTCCTTTATAGTAATGCACATTCTTGGACGGACTAACTGTGTTGCTGACAGACTCAGCAGATTAGTTCTGATGCATTACAAATGGCCTGTCAGTCCAATGGTAGCACAACAAATATTCAGCCATTAGAGCTGTTCTTGTTGTAACCTATTTTCCTCCCCAATAAGCACAAAGTGCAACAGCTTAATTGCTTTGCTACCTCTAAAGGTACAGTCCCTGAAAGATGGTCTGTTCAGACAGTGGCCTTGTGGGCTCCTTCATACATTTCCTTCTTTGCCCTTAATATTCAAGCTTTTAAAGAAAGCCTTAAAATGCAAAGCCACAGTGATGCTCACTGCTCCTCATTGGTGCAGGCAAATTTGCTTTTCTCTGGTAAAGCTTCACATCAGGAAGCCTCCTAGGCTTTTGGGTCCCAGGAAGGATCTGCTATTCCACCCATCTGGAGTGCCCTATAAGGACCTACGCAATTTCAAGTTAACCGTCTAGTTTCCCCGGTTCCAGTAAAGACTAGTGACCTTCCTTTGTCCCTTGAATTTATTGTGACTCATCCGCATCTCAGAAGGAGTCTACATGTATAGTTTGCCACAAGTTGAAACGTTTTTGTGTTTGGGCAATAGCACAGGGGATAGACCCTCTAAATGCATCTGTTCCTGAAATTATTTTCCTCCTGCAGTGGTTCGATTCAGTCTCCAGTTTTTCCACTGTTGAAGTGCAGTTACCAGCAATTTCTAATTTTCACAGTGGACATGCTCTTCAGATTTTGATGGACTATACAGAGCTTTTCTCAAAAGAGCCTGTCTTTGTCCCCCAGTCAGAGACCCAATACTCTGTGGGACTTTAACTTTGTACTGGAAACACTATTTTTGAGCTAGTTTCTTCCACTTCTTTGAAGTTTTTAACTTCAAAAACCTAATTTCTTGAGGGATTTACTTCTGATGGAAGAATATTAGAATTACAGGCAGTGTCTCTTGTTTCTCCATAATTAGTATTCAATAAGGACAGGGTTTTTGTATACTAACCCTTTGTTTGTCCCCAGGGTGGCTTCCCATACCAGTTTGGACTAACCCATTCATCTGCCAGTATTTATTTTGTCTACACAAAAACTAAATCCTTTAGAAAGTAGTCTCAATTGTTTAGGGTCACAGTAGCATTTATTTAGCAACACATTTCAAAACAGTACAGACAGTGCAAATCCTCATGCATGGTGTGCAGTTTTTTCATCAGTTACTTACCAGACATAAAAAACAGTCCGCCTTGCACCCTGGTTAGGCTCTCATTCCCCTTCATTCTAATATACTTCACTAAGGTCCAAAACTGATGGTCACAATTTACAGCTCGCCATTTAATTTAATTCAAATATACAAGTTCACATTCAGTATCTGTTTGTTTTTTGTTTTATTCTCTTTTCATTTTCTCTCTCTACACTTTGGTCCCTTATTTCCTTTTGCATAACTGCCAATGTTAATTTGCACTGACTTATTTCTGTATTTTGTAAAAAAATAAATAAATGGAAAGGCTATTTTGGTGGGCTGAATGGGGGAAGAATGGTGTTGTGATCTTAAGAAAGATAAGCAATACATAATAGAAGTGATTAAAGACAAAAAAAAAAATAGAGATTTGTTGGGGATCTAGGATAGCTTGTTGGGTGTTAAAATTGCATTTGTCTGTTCTGTATTTACTTAACTTCCAAGATTAAAACATAATGGAATTTCATGAGACCCATCAGACATTAGTCGAGGACCAAGGCTAGTGATATTGCACGCTGAATTAAGTTTTTGAGTATCTAAAAATATTTGGCCTGGGAGATGTTGCCTAAATATTGAATGAAAGAAAAATATGCTTACTACTCAGAAAGGTGCTGTGTGTGAGTCAGACTAGATGGATGTTGCATAAAGGAGCATCAGAAAAGGGTTGGCGCGCAATCATTCTGCCAATTTTATCAAATCATGCCCCAGATGAAATCGCACTTACACTTAACGATATGGAATACAGAGAAAGACACTGTGATTCTATAACTATTTTCTTGGAAGTGAATGTTTTGAAATCTGGGTTGCTAAAATAATATTAGAGAATTTTAAAAAATAATTGGGAAGGTGAAGGAGAAATACGTGAGAGATGGGATGTGCATAAAGGAGGAGGAGGAGTAAAACTGCAAACCACTTGGAAGCCCCAAGATTTGTCATGGGGAATGATGAACAGATTTAGGAGTGCAAGTATGAAAGTTAGAGTTGCAGTAAAAGGGTGACAAGACTGGGTCAAGGAGGAGGTTTTAATGGTTAGGAAATACTGGTCATGGTCAGTAAATGTAGAGCAATAGCATTAAAGCTGAGTTATTTCTATAACAGTCCAAAAAATATTAAGGAACTAGCACTGAAACATGGACAGAAACTACCCAAATCCATAATCACAAAACTAAAGGACCCAAGTATAGGGAAAAATACCAATGGCTGTGATGAAATTAAGGAAATGTTGACAAGCTACTATATAGAGTACTGTTTATTACAGAGGACAAAGTAGGGACAAGGGGGGACAAGATGGAGCAGCACTTTCAGAGGCTTCATCTCCCAAAATTACTAGAGGAAGCAAACAAACTGGTTCTCAAGTTTCAAAAGTTGCTCTATCCTGAAGGACTTCCAAGATGGCTGCACATTGAATAACAGCTTAACTCTAGGTCTCCCACTGTGAAAATAGAAACTCCAATAGAGAAACCCAGTAGACTTTTGTGTTTATGGGTAAATTTTGTAACTAGCTTGTAAGTATACTACCTGAATGCCAGCAAAAATGAAATACAGAGCACCTCGAAAATCAGCTTCAAAAAGTGAGGAAGAAACACTGACTGGAGAAAGTTTTGCATCTGTTCAGCAAAAGCAATGCAATTTCCAAAAGGCTGGCTGAATTTGAGACTTCTCAGGAAGAGATGTTTAAAAATAGAATTAGAGGACAGAGCACGTAGGGAAAACCTGTGATTCTCAGCCAAACTAGAGAAGCTGGAAGGAACAGACTGCATTCATTTTATGAAAACACAAATAAAACAACTGGACTGATATTTCGCAGCAGGAGTGGTCAGTTGAAAGGGCACATCGTGTGTATGCTCCAAATCTGGCTATGAGAAAGCAGCCTATACCTTTAATAGTAAAGATGCAATCCCACAAGCAGAAGGAGTTGATCCTGACAAAACTGTGGCAGAAGGACAAAATACTAAAAGTGGGAGACAACAGTGCGTTTGTGGAGAATGATTATTTGTTGTATGTAAGGCAGAAGAGGAGTAAATTCACTCCACTATTCGATGAATGTTGAGACGCACGTGTGAGATTCAAACTGCTGTACCCAGCTATCTTCAAGGTATTCTTCTCTGGAAGGTCAAAATCATTTTTTGATGAAGTACATGCTGAGGAGGAAATACAAAAGTTTGTCCAACAAAAATGTGCTGTGAAACAGAAGGAGATTCTTGTTGTTGTTGTTCTGGTAATAAAGGCCACAGAGAGGCAGTAACTGTGAAACTTTTCCACTGTTTCAATGGAAAATGTTGGAGAGAAGGGGAGGAGTTGAGAAGAAGTATCGAGAGTACATCTGAAATGAGTTGTCAGAGACAGGATTTGGGAGATGAAGATGAGCAATAATAAAACCAGTAACTTAATATGAGATTGCAATGCAATAATTATATTTGTGAAATGTGAGAGAAAAAGAAAATGTGGAAATATTGGACTTTTTCAGAATTTGTTGGACTTGTGGGGGACTGTAAAGTATATGCCCTACTTCATGTCACACATGTTCAGAAAAATGCTTTGGGGAGGGGAAGAGAGGGGAGAAAGCTAACTGTAAATAAAGAAAACATTTTTTCTTACTAGTATCATTTTTGTGGGGCATGGTTTTCTTTGCATGCTATAAAGTAAAGTTTTCTCATTGTAATGGCATTGTAAATAGGTGCTGCTGTTCTTTATTCCCCTCTTTCTTTTTCCCTTCTATCTTTCTTCTTCAGTTTAAAAAATGTAAAAATGTAAAAAAAAAAAAAAAGCCTGGTTAAAAGAGCACGACAAAAGAAAACATAATGTGCTTTTTTCTCATTCTTGTATGGGGGAATGACTGGATTAAGGACCTTAGATTGATTTAGTAACAAGTTTTAAGAGAATGCAAGTAAATAAAAAGAATATTGAATATCACGAGGCTTGTTTCTAGCAAATTATGGATAAAAAGAAATTGGTTACAGTCTGGTGGAGAGTAAGTGGCTGTGGGGTGGGGGGGACTGGCTAGGAGATAATGTTCTATGAAGGCATTCATGGGCTTTTCCAGCTGGGAGAGCTACAAAGATGAGACAAAACCAGTTAGCACTTAGTAGAAGCACAGACTGCATCATGTGTATATAAGCATGGATAACCTTTCTTTTAGGTTAACTTGAGTCTAAGACATTTGTTCATGTTAGGAGGGTAAAGCTTCAGTATGTGAAGATGTGCATAGTTTTGTGTATTAGTATTAAATTAATAGGTTTTAGGGGTGTATTGTTTTTTTTTTTGAGGGCTTTCAGTAAAACAGAAAGTTTTGTAACGTGACATAGGCTGAAATGGATATGACAAGAAACAACTATGTACAAGTTCAACCTGCCAAACAGTGTGTGCATGTAAACAAAAGCTGGAACTAGACATTCAACAGAAACGGTGTTATACATAAAAGGTGGGATAACTTTATAATACATTGATGCTTTCTGTAATGTATTTAAATGTCAATGGTCTTACATATAATTACAAAAAAGAAATAATAGTGAACTGTATTAAAAAAACTTAGAGTGCAATTAGCTGTGTTACAGGAGACACACTTGGAAAGAACTGAACATGTGAATTTGATAAAACAAGGTTTTTAGGATGGTTATTCAGTGGAATACCTAGGACAAAGGAAAACAGGAGTACTTATATTAATTGCAAGAGGAGCTATAGTAGTGATAGTAGAGGATAAAAAGAGAATAATGGTACATTTGTAGTGCTAAGGGGCTACTGGCAAGGGAGGAGGATTACTCTGGCATGTATTTGTATTCCACCTAAAATAGCTTTAATGGAGCTTAGTAAGATTCTTGGAGAAATAATCTGTTTTCAGCAAGGAATATTACTTATTGGTGGGGGACTGGAATTTGATTTGAAACAGTGAAGATGTGTCTGTGGGGCCCAGAAGGGAAAGTATTACAAAGGGTAGTAGATTTCTGAAGAAATTTATGAAAATGTTTGGCATGGAAGATGTGAATTCAGTAATAGGAGTTCGGAGTGAATTTACGTATTATTCCCCAAGATGTAAAAATTTGGCTAGGCTAGACACAAAATTTACACTTTACAGGAACATGTGCATTTAATTGAAGGTCTTCATATGCACCCTGTAACCATTTTAGATCATGAGCCAGTACTAACTAAAATAAAAACACAGGGTAATGAAATATAAATGAGACACTGGTGCTTTCCCACCTATCATTTGAAAATAAAGGAATTTAAAGAATGGGTAATGGAGATTATTCAGGAGCTGTTCGAGAGGATAGAAATTACTTCTGAAAATATAGATAGGGAGTGGGATAAAATTAAGGTGGAGTTTAAAAATAGGATGGAAATAAAAGAAAGGGAGCTATGGTTAAGAAGTAACAAGAATTATTTGGAGGGACTGAAAAATGTTAAAGTATTGCAGAATAGGGAGAATCTGACAGAACAAGAAGAGGATCAACTGCAGAATGCTAAACAGAAAATAAAGCATTGTCTTGATAATATACACAAGTTTAGAAAGATTGTCATTAAGCAACTGTTGTTTTTATAAAACACTAGAGCATAAAAACATTTAGCGCAATGACTCAGACAACAGAAAGTAGAAAGGGCTGATGTTCATTGTGTTTCACTGCTGCAGTCTTTACACTTGGGTTATCCTGCCGTCAGGCGGTCCCGCAGTCGGCCAGAGTTCCAGTGTCTTGGTCCGGCGTCGGTTGCTGTCGCTTCTTCCCTGACGTCAGTGCGCCAGGGGTATATTAGGTGCAGCCGATGCCATTTTCTTCAGTCTTTCTTGCCGCGCGGTGCCCAAAGCAAAAGCAGTTCGCAAGTGCCAGTCGGCCGACTCCTGAGATTTTCAATTCGAATTTCGGAACTGAAGTCTTCAATAAAGCTAAGTACCCCGTTGGGGAAACTTTTTCTTGCCTCAGTCCGATGTCAGTAAAAGTTAATAATTGTATTTCCTGTGGGAAGCAAATACCTCATAAGGATTTTCATTCTTATTGTATTCCATGCCTAGGCCCAGACCACGACGTCACTAGTTGTCGGTTTTGTGCTAGATTTAACAAGCGTACTATTAAACGTCGGTTTGACTTTGCCCGACATTATTTTGGCTGAAGTTTCAATTATACCATGCTGTCGGAACAACCAACGACCGGAATACACAAAAAGCGCAAAGACAAGGATAAGGACAGACATCCGAGGCCCAAAACTGATGATGAAACCTCTTCTAGGCCAGTCGCCAGTTCTCCGGTTTTCAGTGAGGCGTCTTCGCAGCCCCTGACAACCGCTACCTCAGAATCACAGGCCGCCTACGACTCCCATGTGGAGATTGCTAGGCCTCTGGATACTCAAGATTTAGGGCCTGCAGATACTAACCCTTCAGAAGGGTCCAGAGCCACAGAGCAGGCATCAGCTTCTGAGGGTGTTTTCAGACCTTCTCATCTTACCATCAAATCTACAGCCAAGGCTAAAACTCCTTTAAAGACAAAGAAGCAAGTGCAGCATTCACCTGGACAGGCCTCCATGCCTAAAAAACAGATGCTCAAAATGGCCGAAGACTTAATTACTCTGATCAGGGGTTCCCATCCCCCTTCTGATAAAAGGCTTAGGCAGGATGCAGACTATGATTCCTCTGACCAGGTTTCCATTTCTTCGGATTCCTCTTCTGATCAGGGATACTGTTTACACCCCTATGAGGATTCTGATGCTGAAGAATCAATTCCTTCAGACTCTCCTCCAGAGGACTATTCTTTTGGGGAAACTTTACATACCATGAGGGAGCATTTCCATTGGGAGGGCCAGGATTATTCAGAATCCAAGAAAAGGCTCAGAGATGTTCTTTTATTGCCTCAGCACAGGCCCCTTGCTATTCTGCCAGTGTTAGACATTGTGGATGATGTGTACTCTGTATCCAGTTTAAATCCTGATTCTTTGCCCCCTGCTCCAGTCAAACCAGACAGATACTACAGAGTCCCTGACCCTCACAAATTACTTTATAAACACCCTGTTGCTGACCCAGAAACTATTTCCCAGGGTCCCAAAGGGGTAAAGGCTTCCACGACTAAAAATCCATTTCCCTCTGACAGGGATTCTAGAGCATTAGACAGATGGGGAAATAAAGTTTACACTTCTGCAACTTTAGCAGTGAGGGCTTTAAATTGCCAGTTTCATTTGCTTAAATAGCAACAATATTTAATCTCTGTTAAAACAGAAAATGCGTACAAATGCAGAACATCCTGACTATAAGGAAATGCAGGATTTATTGCATGCAGCTGAACAAGTGGGAAAACATACTTTGCAATGTGGTTTTGATTCATTAGAGGCTTCTTGTAGAGCAGCAGTTACAGGATCTGTGATTCGAAGGCATGCTTGGTTAAAAGAACAAGGTTTACCTGATCATGTCAAAGCAAAATTATTGGATGCACCTTTGTAGCAGGATGTCTTATTTGGTGTTAAGGCAGAAGAGGTATTAAAGAAAATGGAGGATAAGGGAAAGTCTATGCAAACAGGGAAGGATTTCGTACAGGTACAGTCACCTTGATTTAGCAGAAATTGGCCTACAAAAAATTGTTCCTTTCCAGTGTCAGACAGACCACAGAGGGGCAGATACAGATGCCCAAGAGGCAGGTCTCGGCCCCAAGGCTCTTACAGACCTCAACAATGGGATGCTTCAACCCCAAAAGGAGGGGAAGACAGGTCACAACCTTATAGAAAACAGTCCCAATGAGTTCCCCCTTCAGATGCCAAGCACTTTCCTTTTGGCAGCCACCTTGGGGGGGGACTAGCACTTTTTTATCAAAATTGGCATATGATCACCCAAGACAAATGGGTTCTTAATATTGTGTCTCAAGGTTACAGGTTCCACTTTCACAATTTATCAAGGCTAAATGGAATGCCAGACCTGCCACAAAATCAGTGGGCAGAGGCTCAAAAACAAATTACAGCCCTCATGGACATGAGAGCTATTCAAAAAGTGCCACAACAGGAGAAAGGACAAGGATTTTACTCAAGACTCTTTCTGGTCCCCAGGAAGGACAAAGCCTGGAGACCCATTCTGGACCTTTCCTCTCTAAATACTTACCTGGATGTTCCGAAATTCAAAATGTTGACACTACAGCAACTTCTTCCCATGCTGGGCAAGAAGGCTTGGCTCATTACTTTGGACCTCAAGGAGGCATACCTGCATGTCGCTATCAGACAAAATTGCAGAAGATACCTCGGATTCATAGCCGGTTCAATGCATTACCAATTCTCTGCACTGCCCTTTGGCTTATCTACTGTGCCCAGGGTCTTCACAAAATGCCTGGCACCAGTGAATGCATTTTGCAGACAAAAAGGAATTCAAATTTACCCATACTTGGTCGACTGCCTTATTCAAGCAGAAAGCAAGGACATTCTTCTAAAGCATCTGGTGTTTGTAAAAATATTGCTAATTTGCCTAGGGTACACAGTAAACGAAAAGAAGTCAAAACTAGTGCCCTCACAAGAGATAATATTCCTGGGTGCCAGCTTAAATACAACGGCCCAGATGGCTTATCTCACGCCAGACTAGCAAGGACAACTGACTCAATACTTTCAACTGATGGCAACAAAAACCCAACTCCCTGCAAGAAAAATTCTGCAGGCCTTGGGGTTCATGGCTTCTTGCATACTACTAATTCCATATGCCAGACTGCATATGAAGAAATTACAATGGTACCTAAAGAGTGTTTGATCTCAACACTGTCACAGTTTGGAAACAGTAATACCACTTATTCCTTGCCTTCAACAGGAGTTTCGATGGTGGGCACAAGCATGTCACCTCAACAAGGGACAGCCTTTCACTCAGCCCACAGCCAGGCAAACACTGACAACAGATGCTTTGGACTACGCCTGGGGAGCAAACATGGCAGGAAAATGTATTCAGGGCAAGTGGGCTGCAGAACAAAGGCAAATGGGTGGAGTCCTCTCTGACAATTTCTCCTTGAGCAGAGTAACCAGGCAAAGGATATCATCTTCCCCTTTGTTGCTGGCATTATATTTAGAACCACTTACAAAAAAAATAAGGGACTCAAAAATTCAAGGATATAATTGGTATGGTATGGTAGTCAAGTAAAGCTGGCTGTATTTGCAGATGATATTATTTTATACCTGACAAAAAAACAGAAAGAGATATTACAGCATTGTGGAACATTTTGGGACGGTTTCATATTTTTGGGATACAAAATTAATGAAGCTAAAGCAGTGGCAATAACTGTAAATTATGTGCCCACATATGAATTGGTTCAGCAATGTCCATATTTATGGGGACACACTAAAATGACGTATTTAGGAGTACGGATTAAAAATTATTCTGATTTGGCAGCTAAGGATATGTGGGAAGAGACTAAAAAGATAATACAAAAACTGAGAAAATGGAAGCTTTGTTATGGATAGTAAGATACAGGCAGTTAAAATGTTTATTCTCATTGGTCTTAAACACAGGTCAGACATATTTTTATCAACCAGAGGAGAAGTTGTGGATAGCAGTTAGTAAAGAGCTGAAGGACTTTATCTGGGAGTGGAAGACAGCAACAGTCAAATGGGATAATCTGAGTTTCCATTAGAACAGGGTGAATTGTATGTAGCACAAGCAGAAAAGTATAATTCAAAGTCAAAAAGGTTGTTGATGAAGTAGGGGAGAAGCTCAAGAAACCAGGAGAGACAGGGAATTTGGATGTAGGCCTTTAAGGAGAGTAACAGTCATACAGGATATTATATCCATAAAGAAGCAGAAAGTATCTTAAGAACTAAGCCAACACTGGAATGGAGAAAGGAGATTATGCCGATAGGAATGACTGCAATTAGGGATATAGACAATAAGCAAGTAGTGGCTGGAATTTATTGGAGAAAACTGGCAAAGCAACCAAGGTGTTGGGAGCAAAACACTAGAGAGGGAAAGACTGGGAAAACGCCAAGAATGTATATGAACTACAGGTTAGAGACTGCCTTCCCCATCAAGGAGTGGCATGACTGTGCAGTCAGAGAAAGAAGTAGGGGATCCTAAATGAAAGGCCAGCACTGCTAGAGTTTTCAGTAGAACTAGAACAGAAGCTGCTGTTAAAAAAGGAATAATTAGCAGAACATATAAAATATTGCATGATAACTGTAAGGATCAATCAGAGGAGGTTAGAAAGGATTGGGAAGACATTGGATAAGCAATTCACAAAGAATTATTGAGGGGATGTATGCATGTTTTCCAAATGTCAACAAAATCTAGAAGATATAGGATTTTTGCTTGGAAATGTTTACATAGATATTTTTATATCCCATGTAGATGCCAGATAATTTTTTTCTCTGGTAGACAACACATGTTGGAGGTGTGAGAGAGAATAAAGAGGTAATTGGGAACATATTTTCTGAGAGTGCTGTCAGTTGGCAGAGTTTGAGGATTCCCTGCTGGATGCACTGTCGGGAGATGCTGGGTGGGCAGGTTGGTGTGACAAGGGAGATGATTTTTCTGAGCTGTGATACTGAATTGGAATTGCTTAGACATGGTAAGACCTTGCTGTGTCTAATTATGGTGGGTGCCAAAAAAGCAATTGCTAGAAAATGTAAATCAAAGTTTAAACTTTGTCTAAAGTTGTGAAACTTTGTCTAAAGTTGTAATGTAAATCAAAGTCTAAACGCACTCTGTAAAGCCAAGAATACAGCATCCATGGGACCAGATGACATCCCGGGCTGTGTACTGCATGAACTACAATATGAACAGGCACCTCACCTAAGTGTCATGTTTAATCATAGCCTCACCTCAGGTTTCGTGCCCACTGAGTGGCGCAGAGCTACAGTTATCCCAATCCACAAGGGGGGATCCATCTTGGATCCCGGAAACTACCGTCCCATCAGTCTGACAAGCCTTATCTGCAAGGCCATGGAGCGTGTTATCATGGAACTTATAAACAAAGACATTGGCAACCTTCAAACACTGGACCCCACCCAGTTTGGGTTTGTGAAGGGCCGATCTTGTCTCCTGAACCTGATTGACTTCTTTGAATCAGTCTCCAGAGCCATGGACAAGGGTAAGGTGGTCCACACAGCCTATCTAGACCTTGCCAAGGCCTTTGACACCATCCCCCACTCTGGAATCCTAGATAAACTTACTAAGTTGGGTATTAATCCCTATGTCACCCAATGGGTTGCTAAATGGCTTACTGATAGAACCCACACTGTAAAAGTAGCCGACTCCAAATCCAGCTCCAGACAAGTGACAAGTGGAGTACCTCAGGGTTCAGTCCTGGGGCCGCTCTTGTTTGGCATCTACTTCTCTGAAGTACAGGTCAACACTAAGGGACTCTGGCTAACAAAGTTTGCAGATGACTGCAAACTGGGAGCCATTATTGAATCCCCAAATGATGTGGATACTCTACAAAAGGGCCTTACAGAAACAGATGCTTGGTGCCAGAGCCATGGGCTCAAGCTCAATGCCAAGAAATGTATTGTTATCCCCTTTGGGAAAAACATGTATCCATGAATTACCATATAGGTGGCAGTACACTAAACACAGAAAGTGTGATAAGAGACTTAGGGACACAGGTGGACAGTGGTCTCACCTTCGATATCCACATCGCCACAACAGTCAGGAAATCCTTCTATGTGGCACACCTCATCACGAAGGGCTTTTCATCCAGAAAACGGAGGTCATTGTCCCACTGTACTCATCCCTCATTAGACCCATTATAGAATACAACGCCCCATTTGGTATGTACCTCTCAAGACATCTGCAACAACTGGAAAGGCCTCAGAAATACCTCACTAAAAGAATCACAGGCCTAAAGCAGATGCCCTACGCTGACCACCTTAAAAACTCCAGCTGTACTCTGCATATCGTCTACTCAGAGGCGATCTCTGCTTAACATACAAGGCCATGTCAAACCCAGAGCTGTTGGACATGCTACACTTAAAGAAATCCCAATCCCTCAGAGCTACACGCTCCAGGGATCTAAACCTTGTCATCACAATAAACAAAACATGCCAGAGGGATAGGTTCCTGACCCAGAGACTCCCCAGGCTCTGGAATAGATTGCCCATACATGTCAAGCAGAGTGCCTCTTTGGACCTCTTCAAGAGGAACCTTGACATTTGGATGGGAGAATGGAAATTTATCCCAGGGATCACGTCAGTCGCCCTGCTAGACAGGGGTCCAGGAAAGTAAATAATGTGGGAAGAAATAGCCAGGGAATTGTTATGGCTAGGCTTGTATAGGCCCTAGGGCTGATAGCCTAGTACCAACCTATGAACCTATAAACCAACTATACTAGAAGTAGTGAATATAGCAACAGATATAAAACAACTGGAATTGAGAACTTTAGAAAAGGGTAGGAGGAAACTACATAGGAAAAAATGGGAATTGTAGGAACAGTACTTACAGGGGAAGAATGGGGTTTAAAAGAAGGCAGGACTTAATGACCTATGTAATATTTGACTGAAAATGATTGGGTAGATTATAAGTGATTTATAATGTTTGCAACTGTGAGTGTGTCATTATGGTTTGTGATGTAAAATGCTTGTAACTAGGATTGTGTCTGTGTGGTTTGTTTTCATTTATGTAAATGTATGATTGCTTATGTTATAAGTGATGGTTTAATAAAAGTGTTTCTTGTTTAAAAAAGGGGAAGGAATTGAATAATTTATGTAAAGTTGCTTAGGTTATATATGTGAAGTATAATGTTTGTAAACATGACTTGTTAATGCAGTTTGAGTACTTTTATATAAATGTAAATTTGCCTGTGTGACAAGTGATAATTCAATAAAGGTGCTTAAAAAAGTTACTCTATGCATGTGGCTTCCAGACTGTATTTTCTTTCTCTTTTCTGCACACTACTGCTGTTTGCTATGCAGACCAAAAGCTCATTCTACAAGACCGGTTGTCACGTCTACAGCGTTCTTTAGAAATTCCTTACCTGGCGAAGAAAAGAAAGAAGATCCTCACTTGGTGAAATTTGTGATGTGGCAACCTGTTCTACATTGCATACCTTTGCCAGACATTACAAAATTCAACATTATTTTGAGGTATTGGGCTTCCTTAGGAGTCACTGTCCTCAAGAATCTCCTGTCATGATGCCATTCTTGTTATTCTATAGCTGGGGTTTCTGACTTTTCAGTCAGATTAGTTGGATGGGATGAACAGGATACGTTCATTTTGTCTTGACCATAATGCGGAATCCTTTCATCCATACCTGTACATTATGACACCCTCCTTTCACCCCCTTCCAAATTGCCAGTCCTGAAGGGCTGTTGGAGCCCTTCTCCATTACTTTTATCTTAGGGCCATTATACTTCTTGGCAACAAACTCAATCTGTGGTAGCTTCTCCGGCAGGCACATTACGGGAGGTGAAAAAAATTAGAGGATGTCAAGGCTGGAGCAATAGTTTTGCTGGCACAAGTGGCTGGAAGATCCATCGTTGTTGGTTCTCTTCCTTCCTTGTTTTCTTCTTTTGTTTTTACCCTTTTACGTGTCATCCAGGAAGGGAAAATGTGAATGTGGGAGGCAGATTCCCCATAAAGACAGACAGGAGCAGTACCTTTTTTGTTTGGGTACTGTGCATGGCAATACTCAGTGTCAGATTTGTAAGGCATTTGTTCCCAAGACTGTCCTCTGTGGTCTATTATCCCTTTCCATTTACTTGGAGAACCAGAGGTTAAAACTGTTATCTCAGGGTGCCATAGCCTTTGAACCTCCCTGCCCTAATATTCATTCTCCATTTAAGAAAAAAGCTAAAAAATCCATGCAGCAACTCTATGGCTGTCCAGCCGTCTCTGGACATCTCTTTCGGGTTGGATGAAGAACCCAAGGACCATTCAGTGCCTGTGTCCGTTCCCTGTATTGTGACCTAGTTAGAGGCCAACATGGGGCTGCCTGCACACACACAGCCAGTGAGGCTGAACTTACGTCTGCTGCAGATGTGGAAGAGGAATCCAGGTTGATTACATTGGCGGGGCATAATGGGATTCCCCAAATACTTGTTAGGAAAGAGGAGCCTGGTGCCCCTCAGTGGATCTAGGCAGAAGTGTGAGCCTCCTGGATTTGTTAAAACTGATGTTCCTTTAAAAAAGCAGCAGAAGACCAAGTATGTGGCCCCAGTGGCCAAGGATCCTTAGCTTTTCAGTGCTCTTAATGGTTCTAAAGACCCATGAAGGATTTTCTGTTCCTGCTTCAGTTCGTTGGTCTTCTACTCCTTCCAAACATCCTAGGGAATCTGATTCCTGTGAAGAGGAGTTGGATTTAGACTCTGGTGAGGCGTCAGTGGCACACTGCTCTCATATCCACTCTGTCCTTGCCTTATGATCTGAAGAAAAGGATTCACTTTCTCCTGATTCCCCTGTGGAGGAATTGTCCTTTGAGAATACTCTGGTTTGTATGATGGAACACTTTAAGTCGGATTGTTCTCAGGTTTCTGACATGAAAAAGAGATGCTATGAACTCTTGCAAATAATTTCTTCTAGGCCTTCTCCTGCTGGAGTTACAGGTTCTCATAGTGGGGCAACCTTATCACATTTTCCCTGAAGAAAGGGTTTTCTTAAGAACCAGTCCTTTATTTGTACATAAAGTGGTTTCTGAGTTTACCTTAAGCCAAGCTATCCATCTCCTTTTATTTATAAAACCTGAAAGTAAGAGAGAGACTACTCCATACTTTGGATGTCCACAAACAATGTAAGTACTATAGTGACAGAACTAAATCTTTCAAAATTTCTGATTACTTTTTCATTTCTCGTGAAGGTTAAAAAAAAAAGACAACCAGTGTCATAACAGTGTGTTTCAAAATAGTTATCTCATGCTATTACCTTTTGTTACACCCACCCACAACAAAATTTTTCCAGGAAGAATAAAGGCATTTTCTACTAGAGCCTTGTCTTAATCTGTGCCTTTTTGAAAGGGGTTGAATTCTATAGTCTAGATGTGGCAACTTTGTCCTCTGTACATACCTTTACAAAGCACTGTAAACTAGTTTCCTCCTGGAGGTCTAGGACATGCTATGCTAGGACCATTGTTCAGGGGCTCCTGAACCCTCATCCTTCCTCCTCTCGGTCAGGTGGTCAGGTTAATCTCTGGTAATCTGCCCGTATAGCTGACTCCACTGCAGTAGTGACCCATATGAAGAACTTAGTACAATTGTGTAAATAAACTTGCCATAGCAGTAGATGTTTGAATGGTCAGTGCTGCGTTAACTTCTCCCTACCTCTATTTCCCTTAATTTTGTATGTTTTTTACATCAAGGAGTGGGAATTTAGTATTATTTTATTGGCATTGTCCTTCTCAGTGCTTTAGCCTATTTCCCTGTCTCTGTTGGGAAGAAAGCTCTCACTTTTTTTGCACCCAAGCCTCACTTTTAGTCAGCTCAACCTGAACAGACTAACAGTTTGGGTTTATAGAAGGTTCTCTGAAGCTTTGGAAGCTGGCTAGCTATTATAGTCTATGCAGGATATAACCTGTGTAGCTAAGGCTACTGCACCGGTGATCATTCACACATCTACTGTTACGATAAGTTTAACTATCACGTGTGTACTTCCTGTAATTCAGCTATGTCCTGATCCAGTTATGCATGTATGAATTATATTCAGGTTCACTTATGTTTCTGGACTAGGGAAATGGAGGGTAGAATTCAATATGCAAGTGACATTGTTATAAAAATTCAGTTAGTTGGTTACACAGGAAGTAGCAGTAATAAAGCCATGTTGGTTAACGTCATAGCTTGGTTGTAAATTGGATGCAAATATTGTAAGTAATTCCCTGTCAGAGTTCTTTGCTTATCCCAAACAAGTTCTCTAGACATGTACTCGTCCACAGTGTTGGCACTGCTTCCCTTTGTACTCGTCCACAGTGTTGGCACTGCTTCCCTTTGTACTCGCCCACAGTGTTGGCACTGCTTCCCTTTGTACTCATCCATAGTGTTGGCACTGCTTCCCTTTGTACTCGCCCACAGTGTTGGCACTGCTTCCCTTTATACTCGCCCACAGTGTTGGCACTGCTTCCCTTTGTACTCACCCACAGTGTTGGCACTGCTTCCCTTTGTACTCGCCCACAGTGTTGGCACTGCTTCCCTTTATACTCGCCCACAGTGTTGGCACTGCTTCCCTTTGTACTCGCCCACAGTGTTGGCACTGCTTCCCTTTGTACTCGCCCACAGTGTTGGCACTGCTTCCCTTTGTACTCGCCCACAGTGTTGGCACTGCTTCCCTTTGTACTCGCCCACAGTGTTGGCACTGCTTCCCTTTATATTCGCCCACAGTGTTGGCACTGCTTCCCTTTGTACTCACCCACAGTGTTGGCACTGCTTCCCTTTGTACTCGCCCACAGTGTTGGCACTGCTTCCCTTTGTACTCGCCCACAGTGTTGGCACTGCTTCCCTTTGTACTCATCCATAGTGTTGGCACTGCTTCCCTTTGTACTCGCCCACAGTGTTGGCACTGCTTCCCTTTGTACTCACCCACAGTGTTGGCACTGCTTCCCTTTGTACTCGCCCACAGTGTTGGCACTGCTTCCCTTGTACTCCCACAGTGTTGGCACTGCTTCCCTTTGTACTCGCCCACAGTGTTGACACTGCTTCCCTTTGTACTCGCCCACAGTGTTGGCACTGCTTCCCTTTGTACTCGCCCACAGTGTTGGCACTGCTTCCCTTTGTACTCGCCCACAGTGTTGACACTGCTTCCCTTTGTACTCGCCCACAGTGTTGGCACTGCTTCCCTTTGTACTCGTCCACAGTGTTGGCACTGCTTCCCTTTGTACTAATCCACAGTGTTGGCACTGCTTCCCTTTGTACTCATCCACAGTGTTGGCACTGCTTCCCTTTGAAACTAGTACAGCTGTTGCTTCCCCCCACAAATTGGAGGCGTAATGAATAAGTAAAGTATGCACACAGAGAGCTAATGATCTTGTGTATAAAAAATCCATTTAACCCTTCAGGACCTTGCTCCTCTAATTCTGTTTAGTGTCTGAGACACCATTTTGTACAGTATCAATGGCCATGAATATGGTTCAGCCATTACAGGAAGGAATTCAGTATTACCTATATCATTTCTCTCCTGGAGCATATTTTACATAGTAATTCTGCAGTGCTTTTTTCTGGCACGGTGTATTTTTTATCCTTAAAAGAAGAGTTCTGCTTTGTCCACCTAGTATGACTTATTGCATGTTTGAAGAAGGACTTTATATAATCTCTGTATAAAGCTGTGTTGCTTTCATGTTAGGCTTTGGCTGCCTGTATGTTCTTCCTTATTATTCATGTCATTTATATATCTGTGTCCTGTTGAAGGCAACTTTCTAAGCATTTTTGCAGTAGTGGTGCTTCTTTATCAACTTTTGTCCTGGTTTCCAAGTCACCCGGGCCGTACTTTCCCTCAGGTGTTTCCCTTACAGCAGGTATGAATATTATTCTCATTTTTCTTCTGTTTTTTGTGAAAAACAAACAAGATACCCTTTATTGAAAGATATCATTGATCGTAGATCATGTCTCCAATCCTGTTCTGGTAGTTGTGTTCATTTTGACACAATCAGCTGAATTTATTATTATATCATTTTCTCTCAAGACTAACATTCTGTTTACCAAGTAATAGTTCCTGGTAACACTGACTGTGCAAAATGCAGTACTCAGTAACCAAAGGTGTTCCCTGGCCCTTGCAATATCCATTGTATTATTTACGCTGGTGGGGTGCCTACTATCTGATGGTAACCATCAGTCAAAGCTTGATCCAGTAAGGTGTTGTCTTTTGAGCCTGGTAAGCGTGATACTTTTCAATAAGTTTTGAAGACTGTACTTCTCCAGCCGTTAAAGCTACTGTGCTATTTAAAAGTGTTAACATATTTCAGTAGTGAGCCTTTTGTTGTAGTCCTTTGCTAATTTCAGTCTCTTCTAGAAACCAACACGCAGAGATTGTTGAATAGTAAAAATGATAACACTAATAACATCTGCCTTTTGGCTGTTTACTTTTATTGGGGACCCCAGATTATTGTGAATGTAGATGCCCCCTCCCCTTAAGTATTTCACCTTATAGTTAATGACACCCTTGAAAACCTGCCAGCATCATTAATACCTGTGACCTTACTGTACGTCAATAACTGTGACAAAATCTTAATTTCCAACATTAAACTCTACACTGAAGTTTGAAGAATTTCTTATTGAAGCTTCTTCCATTGATTATAAAAATGAAGACACTTTCTTCATTATAAATGATTCAGGATAAGCAGAGCTCGAGGTGAAAAAAAAATCACTGTTTTATGATATGCTGAGCCAAAGTATTATTATTCTGTTTGCTAAATCTTTTGCAGAGAAAGGGGTGAATAAGCAATTAGCAATCAGAAGTGATATTTAAACCTCTCAGTGTAACAGTCCTCTAGTACAGATGCATTGAAGCCTGGTACTCTGTACTCACTCGCATTGCTTGTCTGTAAGCTACATTATGATGTCAAATACAATACTGCATATACGTATAAGGGATAACTATATTATGCTTTAATAGTTACAAATATAATACTGCATATACATACAAGGGATGCCTGTATTATGCTTTAATACTTACCAATACAATACTGTATATACATATAATGGATGCCTGTATTCTGCTTTAATAGTTACAGATACAATACTGCATATACATATAAGGGATGCCTGTATTATGCTTTAATAGTTACAGCTACAATACTGCATATACGTATAAGGGATGCGTATATTATGCTTTAATAGTTACAAATACAATTCTGCATGTACATATAAGGGATGCCTGTATTATGCTTTAATAGTTATAACTACAATACTGCATATACAGATAAGGAATGCGTATATTATGCTTTAATAGTTGCATTCCAGTCTAACTACTGGAGCGAACCAGCTTGCCTAAATGGTAGTGAAGGTTATGCTTCACATTCTGGACCTTTCCTCTGCCTTGGTTATTTTCTTAATTATCGTATGGTATCATCCATGCTGACCCTTTCATAAGGATACACTGGATGATTTTCTTCATGATTTCCATCTGTGCACTTAAAGCTTGTGTTTATTTTAGGTGTTCCTAACAGTCGGGCTATAGAACTACTCACACTCAGCATCACAGCTTCCAAGGACTTTTGTAGTTTCAGGAAGATTCTAGGCATTGAATTTCAGTTCTTATCATTAAAAAGAGTGACATATGCTTACAACATAGATGATTGTGGTGCTTTATTCATTGTCTACATATTTTAAACAGCACCTACTTTTGTATGGGTAAATGCCTCTGTTAGAGCCAGCTTAGTAATGTATAGGGAGAATGTCCTGACTTTGACTCAGATAACCTGATGTAGGTAGCCAGCTTAGTAATAAATAGAGAGAATGCTCTGACCGTGACTCAGATAACCTGAGGTAGGTAGCAAGCTTAGTAATGTATAGAGAGAATGCCCTGACTGTGACTAGGATAACCTGAGGTAAGTAGCCAGCTTAGTAATGTATAGAGAGAATTCCCTGACTGTGACTCAGATAACCTGAGGTAGGTAGCCAGCTTAGTAATAAATAGAGAGAATGCTCTGACCGTGACTCAGATAACCTGAAGTAGGTAGCAAGCTTAGTAATGTATAGAGAGAATGCCCTGACTGTGACTTGGATAACCTGAGGTAAGTAGCCAGCTTAGTAATGTATAGAGAGAATGCCCTGACTGTGACTCAAATAACCTGAGTCAGGTTAGCGGTTTGAGTGCCTGATGATGCTAGCAAGGCCGATAGCCGTGCTTATTATGGGGTGGGGGGAGTACTGGATGAATCTTCCCATGAGCCCAGGTGGAGTTCATGACTCAAGAAAATAGCTTTTCATGTAGTAGTAGGTTGTCTACACACACACACACACGCACACACACACACACACACACACACACACACACACACACACAGACAGACACACATTAGGCTAGACATCACATTTGGCCCGTTCTGCTCCACAGTCTGCTAGCAGATGCAACCCCACAGGTGTATCACAGAGTAAGTCAAGGGACCCGTGGTAATACATGCAACTGAACCATACTTCAGGGAAGCCTAGCAGATATAAGGGCAACTGTGGTTACAGGACATTGGGACCAAACATGGAGGGGCCTGAAGTCAACATCTGTGGGAGAAAAAAAAACCTAGAAAAAATGTATTATTCAGTCATTTGGCATGGTAATCATCGATTTATTTTTATATATTAGTGTTGCTGATTAGTTAACCTCTCTGCATTTAATATGTCACGTCAGTAACTAAGGTCTACAAGTTACTTGTCTGTCTTGTTAGATAAATAGTTAAGCTGTACAAGTTAGTCAGGCATCAAAGAGATCTCATTGTTGAAAGGTATCAGTCAGGAGAAGGGTACAAAAAAATTTCCACAGCATTGGATATACCATGGAACAAAGTGAAGACAGTCATCAAAAAGTGGAGAAAATATGGGACAACGGTGACATTGCAAAGAACTGGATGTCCCTCCAAAATTAATGAAAAGACAAGAAGAAAACTGGTCAGGGATGCTGCCAAAAGACATACAGCAACACCGAAGGAGCTGCAGGAATTTCTGGCAAGTACTGGTTGTGTACTACATGTGACAACAGTCTCCCATATTCTCCATATGTCTGGATTATGGGGTAAGGTTGCACGATGGAAGCCTTTTCTTACAGAGAAAAACAACCAGGCCCGGCTAAAATTTGCAAAACAATACATCAGGTCTCCCAGAAGCATGAGGGAAAATGTGTTTTGGTCTGATGAGACCAAGGTTGAACTTTCCGCAATTCCAAAAGGTACTTTTGGCGCAAAAACAAAACTTTGCATCACCAAAAGAACGTCATCCCCATGGTGAAGCACGGTGGTGGCAATATCATGCTTTGGGGTTGCTTTTCTTCATCTGGAGCTGGGGCTTTTGTCAAGGTGGAGGGAATTATGAACAGTTCAAAATACCAGTCACTTTTGGCCCAAGACCTTCAGGCATCTGCTAGAAAGCACTGAAGATGAAGAGGAATTTCACCTTTCTACACGAAAATGACCCCAAGCATGCATCCAAATCAAGAAAAGAATGGCTTCACCAGAAGAAAATTAAAGTTTTGGAATGGGCCAGCCACAGCCCAGACCTGAACCCAATAGAAAAACTGTGGGGTGACCTGAAGAGGGCTGTGCACAAGAGATGCCCTCACAGTCTGACAAATTTGGAGCACTTTTGCAAGGAAGAGTGGACAAATATTGCCAAGTCAAGATGTGTCATGCTGATAGACTCCTACCCAAGAAGACTGAATGCTGTAATTAAATCAAAAGGTGCTTCAACAGAGTATTAGTTTAAGGGCGTGCACACACATGCAACCAGCTTATTGTACATTTTTTATTTTTTATACTTTTCCCCTAACAGATTTGTTTGTTTTTCAATGGAGTTACACAGGTTATAGGTCACATTAAAGGTGGGAAAAGTTTTTAAATTATTTATTGTGGTTTCTTTTTTTTATATATCACAAAATCCTGGCATTTAACAGGGGTGTGTACACTTTGTATATCCACTGTACATAGTTCACATTGGGGTGTAAGTACAAGGGCATCCTTACAACATCATGACTGTCTAGTTAGATACATAGTTCACATTGGGGGGATAAGTACAAATGGATCCTTACACTAGCATGTCTGTCTTGTTAGATACATAGTTCACACTGGGGTGATAAGTACAGGGGGATCCTTACACCATCATGTCTACCTCTTTAGATACATAGTTCACATTGGGGTGATAAATACAATGGGATCCTTACACCATCATGTCTACCTCTTTAGATACGTAGTTCACATTGGGGTGCAAGTACAAATGGATCCTTACACCATCATGTCTATTTCTTTAGATACATAGTTCACATTGGGGTGATAAGTACAAGGGTATCCTTACACCATCATGTCTGTCTTGTTAGATACATAGTTCACATTGGGGTGATAAGTACAAGGGGATCCTTACACCATCATGTCTATCTCTTTAGATGCATAGTTCACATTGGGGTGCAAGTACAAATGGATCCTTACACCATCATGGAGGTTCCAGCTGTTGATCAACCGATATGACAAGAGTGCCTCTGTTATTCTGTTTCTTTTGTCGAACGGGAACAGGGTGTGACTGTTGGAGAAAACACTCTCAAAACAGTTTGACAGTTTTGTATTGCTTTTTTTAAATATCTCTTAGTAAGGCCTTGCAAAGAGTGATGTTCCCCCACACAGTCAGAACGATGCAGCTGTGGAGGATATACACGAGGCTGATGCTTGAGATAGAATTTCCACATTTGTTAAGATAGTAATTTCGTAGTAGGGCTGTATTGAATGTTATGATTTTCAGTACCATATATTATGAAGGAGTTGCTTAGGAATTTACCATTTTTTATGTTTAAACAGTGAAACTCTTACCTTTGAAAAAGTAAACTAGTCCAGCTTTGTGATGTAATCACTTTAAAGGTAGATCCTTGAATCAGAAGTTTTTCATTATTTCCACTACTTCATTACTTGCCATCCATCTGTGGTATTATGAACTGTTTGTATATCCTTGTTTTCCTGCCTCTCCTTGACTAGTTTAGACCAGTTTACAGGCATTGCTGTATTCTGGGCTGTGGTGTAGTTCCTGTGTTGTCCATTACCTTACTTGGATAGAAGGAAGTTTCTTTGCTCACCAGTGGGAGTGGGGAGCCTTGAGCAGCCTACCTGTCCCTGTAGGAAGTGACCTCAGCACAAGAGCTGTAGTAATTGGTTGTTTTGGACCATTTCTAGCTCTTTTGTAGTTCCCTGTTTAAAATCCGCCTCTGGGTGTTTTTTTCTGGCTATACTGCTCAGACAAGCTCCTCGTGGTCCTGCAGAGTGGTCCTAGCTACAGAGAACATAGAAAAGCGACTGCTTTCTGGATTTAAGTATCTTTGCTTTTTTTTTTTACTTGGAATAGCTTCTGTAGCTTACCCTGAACAAGCTTAAACTGTTTTTTAGCTGTTTGCTGCATTATTTTAAAATCTGCACTTAAAGTTACTTTTTAGTCGAATTTGATCGAAAGTTTGTTTGTTTGTTTAATTTAACTGTTGAGGCTGCCCACTAAAGTGTGCTAGCCTGTGTAACTGATTTATCACTGTTTCTGCATTTTCTGTGTGTTTCTATAAAAAAAAAACAAAAAAATAATCCTTGTTTTCCCGCTTCTCCTCGACTAGTTTAGACCAGTTTACAGGCATTGCTGTATTCTGGGCTGTGGTGTAGTTCCTGTGTTGTCCATTACCTTACTTGGATAGAAGGAAGTTTCTTTGCTCACCAGTGGGAGTGGGGAGCCTTGAGCAGCCTACCTGTCCCTGTAGGAAGAGACCTCAGCACAAGAGCTGTAGTAATTGGTTGTTTTGGACCATTTCTAGCTCTTTTGTAGTTCCCTGTTTAAAATCCACCTCTGGGTGTTTTTTTCTGGCTATACTGCTCAGACAAGCTCCTCGTGGTCCTAGCTACAGAGAACTCAGAAAAGCGACTACTTTCTGGATTTAAGTATCTTTGCTTTTTTTTTACTTGGAATAGCTTCTGTAGCTTACCCTGAACAAGCTTAAACTGTTTTTTTAGCTCTTTGCTGCATTATTTTAAAGTCTGCACTTAAAGTTACTTTTTAGTCAAATTTGATCGAAAGTTTGTTTGTTTGTTTAATTTAACTGTTGAGGCTGCACACTAAAGTGTGCTAGCCTGTGTAACTGATTTATCACTGTTTCTGCATTTTCTGTGTGTTTCTATAAAAAAAAACCCAAAAAATAATCCTTGTTTTCCCGCCTCTCCTCGACTAGTTTATACCAGTTTACAGGCATTGCTGTATTCTGGGCTGTGGTGTAGTTCCTGTGTTGTCCATTACCTTACTTGGATAGAAGGAAGTTTCTTTGCTCCTTGAGCAGCCTACCTGTCCCTGTAGGAAGTGACCTCAGCACAAGAGCTGTAGTAATTGGTTGTTTTGGACCATTTCTAGCTCTTTTGTAGTTCCCTGTTTAAAATCTGCGTTTGCGCGGCTTTGCGCATAGCGCAGCGCCGGTTAAACTTCTTCTGGCTCCGCCAAGTCTGCTCTTCAAATTTTCCCTTAAGGAAGCTCTACTCTTAGTATAATCAGACTACTCACTATATTATAAGCCTAGCACTTGTTCTCAAAACGTCTCTACTAAGTAAGCACTCTCGTACGAAGTAAAGCACTACATTCACCTACCACCCCTGTGAATATCCACTTCCCTTAAAGGCACAGCACTCCCTTATACTGTTCTAGCATGTCGAGTGGTAGATTACTGACGTCCTCCCCAGTTCAGCTGGTTAATCTGGGTATTTTGAGACAATGCTACAATTGTCTCATGTACACAGACAACCCTCTCCTCCTCCCAACAAACACAAATACATGTGAGAGATGCAACTATATAGCCAAACTGGAGGCTGAACTCTGTCAAATCAGGGCTGGCATGACCAGACAGGAGGAGATGGTAACCACACACACAACAAACCCAGTCCCACATAGACCTACCACAACTGCAAACCAAACACATAAAAACACAAAGACATACTCGGAGGCTCTAATAAAAAACTTACCAAAACAACAGAGGCTCCCAAAGCAGACATCCAAAAATCCACCACCTCAAAACAACATGCAACACATACTTCAATAAATCAGTGTGTCAACCAATCACAGCCCTTAAGGCCGAACACCATGCCTGATACACTAGTAATAGGTGACTCTATAGTCAGAAACACTGATGTCCCGCTGACCAGGCTGAACAAGGAGAGGGTGACTGTGAGCTGCCTATCGGGAGCTAGGATCCGCCACATAACACACACACTCAGGTCACTCCAAAGAAAGTACAAATATGACTCCATCATTGTCCATGCTGGCATGAATGACCTGAGACGTACCTCCCTGGACTGCATGAAAAGAGACATAGAGGAGCTCTCCGATTATGTAGCCCAGGCTGGTATGACCCTGACCCTGAGCAGCATCTTGCCCTCACCAAGAATGATGCCACAATACAAAGACAAGATGATCAGCTTTAATAATTGGCTCAAGTACTGGTGTCATTCTAAGGGGATCCAATGTCTGTCTGCCTGGGATGACATGTTGGACAAGCCACGCTGCTTCGCAAGGGATGGCTTACACCTGTCACCACTGGGCTTCCGGATATTGGCTAAGGCTCTTGCCACCCCCATAGTGCCTTTTTAGGCAAGGCTCAAAAGACAAACCCACCTCCTTAGAAAACAAAAATGGAAAAAAACTAAGGGTAATGCTGCTCAACGCCAGAAGTCTAAATCTCAAGATGCAGGCACTCGATGCACTACTCAACATAGAGAACATCGACGTCTGTGCAGTAACTGAAACCTGGTTCAAGGCTCCTGAGAGCACCCCAGCACTACCAGGCTGTACCTCGTATCATGCTTTTCGGCCCCAAAACCCAGGCCGAACCACAAAGGGAGGGGGAGTGTCCATATTCATCAAGGACACCCACACCTCCAGGTTAGTAGCAACACATGAAGCATCAGAGACCATACAGGTGCAACTAACCATAGGCAAAACTGCTATACAACTAGTAGCATATTACAGACCACCCTCCCAATCTCAGGAACCCCACTCAGCGTTCGTGAAGACATTGGAGGATATGAATGCGTCACAAAATACCATCATACTAGGAGACTTCAACTACCCAAACATAGATTGGGTACATTATTCTAGCCCTAACACCCTAGCCCAAAGGTTCCTGGAATTCATAACTTTAAATGCATTGGAACAACTAGTCACCTCTCCCACTAGGGGAGATAATATAGTAGACCTGATCATCACAAACATGGGGACAAAATGCTCCACACCGGAGGTATACCCCTCACTAGTGAGATCTGACCACAAACTAATCACCCTGGATATACATATCCCACCTCCACCCCCAGCACAAAAGACCACAGTGAAAAACTTCTCAAAAGCAGACTTCACTCTTCTTAAGACTGAGATGGTATCCTTTAAGCCCACTGGGCCAGTGGATACCACATCCCACAATGCCGAAACCTTCACAAATGCTTTCTATGGACATCTCCAAGAATGCATGGATCATGCAATCCCAAATAAATCCAAGTCCCTCTCCACCAAAGGCAAGCGTCCTGTCTGGTGGACCTCAGCCATTAACAAATTGTATAACAAAAGAAGGAAGCTACTGCACGTCAGAGCAAAATCCCATAAAGGGAAGACATATCTGATCAACATTAGCAGAAAACTATGTTCTCTCATAAAAACATCCAAGGCCAACTTTGAGAGAAAAATCGCTAAGGACACTAAAGATAACCACAAAGCCTCCTTCAGCTATGTTAGAAACCTGGGCGGAAACCCTCAGATATGCTCAGAGTTAGTTCACAACAACAAAAAATACACTGAGCCCACAGATATTGCCAACATTCTGGCTGACAGGTTCAGTGCAAATTTCTCCCCTCCCTCTCCCCCAAAAGAAGAAATACTTATCCCAGCTGAATGTAATCTCCCTGTCATCTCAGATGTCCAAGTGAGAACCGCCCTCAACAAAGCTAAAAACACAGCATCAATGGGACCTGATGGTATCCCGAGTTGCGTGCTACGTGAACTCCAAGAGGAGCTAAACTCGCACATAAAAATGCTATTTAACCTTAGCCTTACTACAGGATATGTACCTGAACACTGGCGTACAGCAACAGTGGTCCCACTCCACAAAGGGGATACCTCTACAGACCCTGGGAACTACCGCCCCCTAAGCTTAACCAGCCTGGTCTGCAAAGCTATAGAAAGAATCATTATGGAACTCATAAACAGAGACATAGGGGACCTACAGACACTTGACCCCACCCAGTTCATCTTTGTAAAGGGCAGATCCTGCCTTTTGAACCTGGTTGACTTTTTTGAAACAGTCACTAGAGCCATTGATGAGGGCAAAGCAGTCCATACAGCCTACCTGGACTTGGCTAAGGCCTTCGACACAATACCCCACTCAGGCATCATAGATAAGCTCAACAGCTTAAACGTAAACCCTTATGTCACCAGATGGGTTGCAAACTGGCTAAAGGACAGAACCCATAAAGTTAAAATCGCTGGAGCAATGTCAGACTCAAAGCCAGTCACAAGTGGTGTCCCACAGGGATCTGTCCTGGGACCCTCTTGTTCGGCATTTATTTCTCAGATGTTAAAGCAAACATGGGAGGGTTGTGGCTGGCAAAGTTCGCAGATGACTGCAAACTAGGCGCCATAGTCGATACACCAGCGGACACATACATCCTACAAAAAGGCCTCACAGAAACGGACAACTGGTGCCGGAGTCACGGCCTTCAACTAAATGCCAAAAAATGTATAGTCATCCCCTTTGGGAAAAACAAAGTACCCACAAATTATCACATAGACAGCAACCCACTGAGTACGGAAAAAGTAATCAGAGACCTAGGGACCCAAGTCGACAGTGACCTCTCATTTGACACCCACATTGCCAAAGTGGTTAGAAAAACATTCTACCTTGCACACCTCATCATGAAGGGATTCACATCCAGATCCAAGGATGTCATTGTACCCCTATACTCCTCCATCATCAGACCCATGATTGAGTACAATGCCCAATTTGGTATGTACCTCACCCGGCATTTGCAACAGCTGGAGAAACCACAAAAGTACCTCACCAAGAGGATCAAGGGTCTCCAACATATGTCTTATTCTGCCGGACTAAAGGAACTTCAGCTCTATTCAGTAGCATACCGCCTCCTCAGTGGTGATCTCTGCCTGACGTACAAGGCCATGTCCAATCAGGATCTGATGGACATGCTCCACCTCAAAAAATCCAAATCCATCAGTACCACGAGAGCTAAAGACTTAAACCTTGGCACAAGTATGAATAGGACATGCTGGAGGGATAGATTCATAACCCAGAGGCTTCCCATGCTTTGGAATAAGATCACATTTCATATTAGGCAGAGCCCCTCACTGACTCTCTTCAAGAGAAATCTTGATGAGTGGATAGGAGATCGTAAGTTTACCCCAGGGGTCACATCTGTGTCACTGCTAGACAGGGGCACAGTAAACTAATTCTGTTATATAAGGGGACCTTCATTGTGTCACTACTAGACAGAGGCACAGTATTCTAAATTTATTCTGTACATTTTTGTACCATTTCATGGGGTGGCAAAAGCCACATCACTATGGCTAGGCTTACAAGTGCCCCAGGGCAGATAGCCTACTACTAAACTATGAAACTATAGTTATGAAGTTCTAATGTGCTGTTAAAATGTCCTCAGTCTACTAACAGCTGTATTCACTTAGATTTATTTTATTTGTCTTTTATTGATTCATTTAGTCCCACTAGGTCAGCGGCCTTTCTTCAGGGGAGACCTGAGGTAGTATTTATACTAACTGGGGGAAACTTGGCTGAAGTACTAGTGAAGTTTCCTTATTCTTTTCATGTAAGTGCTGGGAAATCTTTTATATCCATCTAAGCTGCAACCAGCTCAGACAAATGGTACTAATTACATTAGTAACAGTTTTACCTTATCGTGGAAGGAATGTGTGCCTTTTTTGTTATTTCTTTCTCTGAAACACTGTTTACTGAAATTATTTCACTGAAAACGCAAATAATCCAAAGTCATAACTTGGAAACACAGTATAAGGAAAATAATAAAGAATGAAAAAGTAAATTACTTAATTACAGAGAAGTGTGTGCTGCAAAAAGGGAGCAAGTCGTGCTGTCCTTACCGCACCTCAGAAAGTGTTGGGCTTTGTACTTCACACCCCTGACCCTTTATTTTTTACTTTGGAGTTCTATGCCGTTTGTACTATGTACACTTTCTTTATGTACATACAAAAGAAGAAATGTTGAAACTTTGATGGACCCTGGCGACAAAATAAGATGTACCCCCATATTAGGGGCAGAGTGTAGAAGTCTTACCCACTCTAACAAACCTTTTTGTATTTAGTGTAATGTGTTTCATCTTATTGACTTCCATTTGTTTGTGTTTTCAGCGAAGTGTTTTTAATGAACTGTGTTTCATTAACTTCTTCAAAAGGCTGAGCCAAAATAATTCCTATCAAAAAAGGCTGGAATAGAACAGCTTTGAACTGACTGACATGGGACTAGGTGCAAGTCCAGTGATGGTCAGTGCTGCACTGCTGATACTTCTGGAAAGTTATACGGGTGCCACATCGGAAGGAAGATCAGCAGCCGCATGGCATGCATAAGTAATGAAATATTTGTGTTGAACACCTGCTGTCAAGTTGGTACCTCCTCTGACCATACTTTTCTTAGAATGCTCTCTCTTTCACTGACTGTGAATGTTTACATGCTGTTTTAATGTACTGTAATTCAGTTGTCATTATATTTTTTTATTCAGATATGAACGAGAAGTAAACTCGCTGAAGGAAGAGGTGGATAGCGGAAATTCTTTGATTAGTGATCTGCAGAAGGACATTGAAGGCAGTCGGAAACGTGAATCTGAGCTATTGGGATTTACAGAAAAAATGACCAGCAAGAATGCTCAGCTTCAATCAGAGACCAATACACTGCAGAACCAAGTTGACGAACTTAAATTCAGGAGCAGAGAGTTGGAACACCAGCTTTTAGAACTGGAACAGACCAGTTCTGGACTGGTATGGAAACCAGTGATAAGATTGTTTTGTTTACTAAGTAGTGAATTATCGTCTGATTAGTTATTTCTGTTTTAGATTATAACATCATTTGTGGATACTGAATATAATCTAAGAAGGGTCTCATATGACTTCTGAAATTACAATTTAAATTTTATATCTGTTCGCCTTTATTTATTTTCTGGTTTGCGGCAGACCCCTCTCACCACTGGCCTCTTCCTGAGCTGCTCTTTTCCATTCATTCCCATGAGGGTGAGGAGTTAGTAGACCCAGGGTGTAGCTGTCATCCAAAGGGCAAGTGGGATTTTACTTTTGTGCCAAATCATTCCTCTGTTTATGCCAGTGATGATCTGGGGTTGCACATGGACATCTCTGTCCTCCATAAATTACCCAAGGCTGTAGATGCCCTGCCCCATGGAGCAAATACCTCTGTTGGCTCATAGTATCCATCTTGAAGTTCAAATTGATAACATATTTTGGTCCCGATTCCCTCCCCTTCTCACCTTGAAAGAAGTGAGTGGGTTGAGTGTCTTCATTCTTTTCCCTTCCCCATTTGGTTCTAATTGATCCTTCGTTGTAATCAGGACTCTGTTCGTCTAACCACTGTGCCAAATCCACACAAGTTTATTTTTGAAAACTGTATCATAACGAGGAAGGTGGCTGCCCGCATAAAAGATTGATTCCACTTAAAACTGTTTGCACAGCTTGCATTCTGAGGACATCCTGGTATTACTGCATACCTAAATCTGATTAAGTAACTGGAAATTCATCAGTGTGAACGGATTTGAAAAGAGATGTTTTTCAAGTTAGGGTTAGTTTTTTAACTGAGATTGATGCATTTGGGGCATTCATTTTCCCCAACATGCATTGACTTGAAGTTAGAATGTCTGGGGTATTTATTTGTCGATTAATTCACCTAAAACCTTGACATGCATGCATATTTAAATAGTAATCCACAACTGGGTGTGGGTATCACAAGATTTACCCATGGTTGGTGTGATTTGATTGTCAAGGTAAAATTGATTGATTCACCTAAAACCCTAACATGCATGGATATTTCACCAGTAATCCACAACTGGGTGTGGGTATCACACAGTTTACCCACAGTTGGTGTAGTTTGATTGTGAAGGTGAAATCAATTGATTCACCTAAAACTTTGACATGCATGAATATTTAGATAGTAATCCAAAATTGGGTGTATGTGTCACAAGATTTTTACCCATGGTTGGTGTGGTTTGATTGTGAAGGCGAAATTGATTGCGTCATCTAAAACCTTGACATGTATCGATATTTAAATGGTAATCCGCAAATGGGTGTATGTGACACAAGATTTACCCACAGTTGATGTGATTTGATTGTGAAGGCGAATCCGAAGTGATTAAACAAATCCACCACAAGTAAATCCTGTGATACCCCCCCCCCCCTCACAGGCATGAATTGTTACAGTTAAGTGACATTATTTAAAAAATAAATTGTTTGCCTTATTTAAATAGTGCATTGTATAAACAAAGTTTAATGTTCTTCTATAGCTTCTTCCTTTTAGGAGACGTGTGAAGCATGAACAGTGCATGTGTTTAGCGTGTACGTGCCAATGCTCGTGTGGTATATTTATCATAGATATTTTTATACTGGTGGCAGAGTGCCGTATCCGTAGAGCTGATCCCACTCCTGGAGTCCTGCCCCATTGGTATTTTTCTTTTTTATTAAGAGATGAGTATTTGGAGCACAGTCTAGAAGTACATTATTATCAACAGTGCTCATATACAAGTGTGAGCCAGCCCTCATTTAAATCTCATTAGAGCTATTGTACTCCTCTGTCAAGTTGTTTATGTCAACATTTTGCAGTGACTAACATTTGGATTATTTACAAGAGAACGAAGACTCCAAATAATAATTTTTCCTTCTATGCTGCAAAGTTCATAAGCATACATAAGTGTGCTTACAGAGTGTTTTGCAACTAGCACTTGTAGAGGCATAGTTTACTTTAACATGTATTTTTTGTATTTACACTGCATAACATTTTATAGACTTAATCAGAGAAAAATAAACAGTTGCAATCTCTTTGGGTTAAATATGTGCCAAAAATCTAAACACCTCTGTGTTGTGGCCATTTAACTATTCTGTGAGTAACACCAGGTTTACAATAAGCACACAGAGTGGGCTGTGCACTTTTCCATAATAAAGACTTTTTATTGTATAATTTAGGAGAGTATTAACATGTACACAAGCATTTTCAATTCCTGACAAACATTTGTTATGTATTTTATGTCTGGATTGATCTGGTTTTATGGATAATTTTGAAGACTGTAAAGATTTATCACTGAACTTTAAAACATAGCTGCAGAAATTAAATGGTCAAAAAATACAAATAAATAGGCTTCTTCATTTGGTCCCCCTCCCAAAATACCTACCAAACTTTCTGTGAAACGTGCTCAGTTAGGATATTTTCTAGCCTTGCATAATTAACATACATATTTCCTTCTGATAAGAAAAGTTGAAGTTGTACACGGCATAGATTTCATTCTTTTTGTAATTTAAGCCTTTAAAATTATTCATTTACTTTGAGTTCATTGAGAGTTGCAGTTCCACTGTTTAGAGATGAACCGTTTTGGTTTTGGAATTTGTGGGGAAACAGTGGTGCCTTATTTCAAAGGAGTATGTAGGTCATTTGGCACTCTTGATGGTTCTCAGACTGATGTCTCCCTCAACCTAAAGTTGACCAAAAGAAAGCACTTCTCCGAACTGCAGTTACTAACATCTAAAGACATTCATTTAAACAGCTGTAATATTGATCATGGCTGTTTTTTTAAACGATTGCCTGTACTGTAATCATGCCTGATTGCCAGCTCTTCTGAGATGCCAAAATATTCATTGTGCCACTGTTATGAATTCTTGATGTTCTTCGTGTTTCACTGTTGCAGTCATCACTTGTGGGGTTATCCCTGCTTGGTAGCCCTCGGCCGGCCTGAATACCAGAGTAAAGGATTTCCCTCCTGCATCCGCTGTCTCGGTACAGAGACTGACGTCAGGGCTATAAAAAGAGAGAATCATCATCATTACATCAGTCTTTCTTGCCGTGGAGCCCAAAGCAGAAGCAGTTTTGCAAGTGCATTGATTGGCTGTTGCCAGAGTGAGGGAGAAACCATCTAAAACTATGTACTCCATTGGGGAACCTTTTCATGCTTTTATCTGATGTCAGAGAAAGTCAGTAATTGTCTCATTTGTGGAAAACAGATCCCGCACCAAGACTTGCATTCCCTCTGCATCATCTGCCTAGGCCCAGACCATAACGTCCCTGGATGTCTGTTCTGTGCCCTGTTTAATGCTAGAACTATTAGAAGAAGAGATGAAATTCTCACTAGACAGTTCGGTGACTCTTTTTCTCATCACGGTATGGTGTTGGTTAGATGGCTGTGGAATTACCTAGAAAAAAAAAACGATAAAGGAAAGGAAAGGCCTCAGAAAGTTAGATCTGCAGACAACTCCAGTCTGAAGTCAGGCAGCCTTCCTCTCAATTCAGTTGCTGAACTCAGTAAGGTGCCTTCACAGCCCTTGATGTCAGATGAGGAACCGATGCAGGCCTCTACCAAGACCCGTTTGGTGTCCGGTACACCGCCAGGTCCATCTTCTCCTGCCAGGACATTGGCCTTCAGTCATGCGATTGGGTCCAGAGCCACTTCACAGGCATCAGCTTCCGCAGACACATTTCTGATGACCGCCAGGCAGAGATCGATGACCACGCCGCCGATTAAGCTAACCTTATATAAGGCCTCTGAATTCTCTAGGCCCAAGACCAAAGACTACCCCTAAAAAGACCCCATCCCAGGGACCCAGCCAATGGACTTCCTTCCTTCCAGCCTGCCACACAGTCCCAGCAGCTGCTCAGAATGGCAGAGGCTTTAATCACTCTAATTAGAGGAAGCCAGCCCAGCTAAAAGGAAGAGAGACACTTCTCCTGAGGCTCTTTCTGACCAGGAGTCAGAAGGATCAGAACTAGAAATTTCTGACACTGAAGACTAGCCTTTTGCAACATTTGAGGATTCTGATGCTGAAGACCCTATTCCTGCTGCCACCCCTTCTGTGGACCTCTCTTTCGGGGAAACTTTAAATTCCCTCAGGTAACTTTTCCACTGGGAGGCGCAGGATTACCCTTAGTCAAAGAAAAGACTGAGAGAGTTCTTTTGACCTTCCACAGCATAAAACTCTGGCCATTCCCCCTATCCTGGATGTGGTGAATGGTGTCTTTTTGGAGTCTGAACTCACCCCTGACTTTCTCCCACCTGCCCCCGTGAAGCCAGACAGATATTATAGGGCGCAAGCCACCCACAAGTATCTCTTTAAAAATCCAACAGCTGACCCAGAGGTCATTACTCAGGATCCGAAGGAGGCTAGGGCTAGTTCTTCTAAAAATCCCATTCCAGGTGACATACAGAGCAGGGCCCTAGATAGATTAGGCAAAAAAGCCTGTACTTCAGCCACCATAGCCATTAGGGCCCTGAATTGTCAATTCTATATTCTGAAATACCAGCAAAATGGAATTACTAAAACAAAAAAATGTCAACACTGCCAGACAGCAGTTCTACCAGGGAACTAGCGGATCTTATAATTTCCACCTTCCAGGTAGCCAGACATTCCCTGCAATACGGGTTTGATGCCATGGAGGCTTCAGCAGGGCTGCAGTCACTGGCTGTATGATCAGAAGGTATGTCTGGTTAGGGGAACAACCTTTGCCTGACCAGGTAAAGTCCAAATTGTTAGATGCCCCCCTGGGTAAGGGCCAGCTGTTTGGACCCAAAGCTGAGGAGGTTATTAAGAAAATGGAAGACAATGCCAAGTCTATACAGACTGTGAAGGATTTCTTGCAGGTTCAGACTCCAAGGTTCAGCAGGAACTTCCCCACAAAGCTTTGGTCCTTTCCTGCTCAAACAAAGCCCATCCAGAGGAAGGCACACAGGGACAGACCTACCAGGCACCAGTCACAAGGCCAACAGAGATCCAGAAAATGAACCATGGCAATTCCTAGGCAGGGGAGTTCTAAGCCCCTCCCTTCTCTAAGCCCCCTCCCTTCTCCAAGGACTCACAATGACTCTACACCCCCTTGGCCCCACAACCCCCCAATGAGAGACTAGGATGAAGACTTTCCCTCTTCCTAGAGAATTGACAGGCTATCACCTCAGATCTATGGGTCCTAAAAATTATTACCAGCGGGTACAGATTCTCTTTCAAAGAAAGCCCCAGATGTTCAGACTTCCCAGCTGTACCAGCAAATCAGAGGGTAAAAGCCATCTGTCAAATACAAAAGCTTTATGCCCAAGGCACTGTAGAACATGTACCAAAGGAACTGGCTGGAAAAGGGTTTTATTCAAAACTGTCCCTGATACCCAGAAAGGAGGGCACCTGGCACCCCATTTTATACCTATCCACTTTGAATCTGTCTCTCCTGGTACCAAAATTCAAAATGCTGACCTTACACAAACTCTTACCAATGTTGATGCCACATGCTTGGCTAGTGACCCTAGATCTGAAGGATGCCTACCTCCATATTCCCATAAGGAAGTCTTGCAGGAGTTTCCTGCGGTTCAGAACAGGGTCACAATACTTTCAGTTCTCTGTTTTGCCCTTTGGCTTATCCACTGCTCCCAGAGTCTTTACCAAGTGCTTGGCTCTTGTCATTGCCTTTTGCAGACAGAAGGACATTCAGATTTACCCCCCTACCTGGACGACTGCCTCATTCAGGCAGGCACCAAGGAGAGACTCCTGCAGGACCTCACTTTTGTTCAAACTCTCGTATCATTCCTGGACTTCACTATCAACCAAGAGAAGTCCCAATTTCTCCCCATGAGAAGGTCAACCTTCCTTATAGCTGTACTGGACACATCTACTCAAGCACCCTCCCCTCCCTCAGGAGAAGCAGAGGTTCCTCCACTTATACTTCACACAGCTGGCCCGCAGGACCCACTTCACAGCAAGGAAATTCCTGCAAGTGCTGGGTACATGGCCTCCTGCATTCTGCTGGTACCCCTAGCCAGACTACACATGAGGAAACTACAGTGGTACCTCAGGAACCTCTGGTGCCAGCACTCACAGTCACTAGAACACCAGCTGCCCCTGATTCCTTGCTTAAAGTAGAAGCTCTTATGGTGGACAGAGGTGTGTACCCTAAACAAGGGCCTACCCTGTATCACTCTCCCACATGGCCAGACCATCACCAGAGATGCCTCAGACAAAGCCTGGGGGGCATACCAAGGGAGTAAGGGAGTATGTGCACTCGGCATTTGGGAACAGGAGGCTCAGGGCCTCCATATCAACCTAAAAGAGATGTTGGCACCAGGCAATCCTAGTTTTCAAAGAACACTTGAGACCAGGAGTGCTCTTAATCAAGGCAGACAATATGACAGTAATGTACATCAGCAAGCAGGGGGAACTCACTCTTACCCCCTATGTCATTTAGCTATGCAAATCTGGCAGTCAGCCTCAAATCTGGGACTGCACTTGACAGCTCAATATATCCCAGGGAATCAAAACACCCTGGCAAACCAGCTAAGCAGAAGCCTCCGGGATCCCCAAGAGTGGCAGCTACACAGGGGAACCTTCCTCATCATCACCTGAAACTGGGGGAACCCGGCCATAGACCTTTTTGCAACCCCAGAGAACCACCAGCTAACAAAGTTCTGCTCCAGAAAGTTCCATCCAGAAGCATGGAGGGTGGACACCCTATCCTTCCACCGGGGAAACCTGTTTGTATATGCCCCCCCTTGCCCCTGATCCCCAAGGTATGTCTCAAGATCAGGGAGGAAGAACCAAAGGTTATTCTCATTGCTCCAGAGTGGCCCAGGCAGCACTGGTACCCCTTGCTCTTCAGTCTGGCCAAACAGCCTCCCACGAACCCGCCCCTCTCAGAAAGACTTCTAACTCAGGAGAAAGGGACGGTACTGCACCCAAACCTCCCTACTCTCAAGCTGTCCGCATGGCTGATACCCCAAAGGCGGATGACACTAGAACCTTAAGCAGGCAAATTTTAAACCTCATCAATGAGGCCAGAAAGCCCAGCACCAGAAAGTCCTACTTAGCCAAATTGAAATGATTTACTATCTGGTGCCACAGCAAGGGTGTCAACAGCCCCCATGCCATTCTGCCATTGGCTCTGGACTACCTGGCAGAGCTCCTAGAACAGGGATCGTCTTACTCTTCCATTAGGTTCATAGGTTGGTGCTAGGCTATCGGCCCTAGGGCCTATACAAGCCTAGCCATAACAATTCCCTGGAGATTTCTTCCCACAATATTTGCATCCTTGGACCCCTGTCTAGCAGGGCGACTGACATGATGCCCAGGGTGAATTTCCTATCTCCCATCCAATCGTCAAGGTCCCTTTTGAAGAGGGCCAAGGAGGCACTCTGCTTGACATGTATGGGCAGTCTGTTCCAGAGTATGGGGTGTCTCTGAGTCAGGAACCTATCCCTCCAGCATGTTTTGTTCATTGTGATGACAAGGTTTAGATCCCTGGAGCATGTGGCTCTGAGGAATTGGGATTTCTTTAAGTGGAGCATGCCCAACAGCTCAGGATTTGACATGGCCTTGTATGTTAAGCAGAGATCGCCTCTGAGTAGAAGATATGCCTCAGAGTATAGCTGGAGTTTTTTTAGGTGGTCAGCATAGGGCATCTGCTTTACGCCTGTGATTCTTTTATTGAGGTATTTCTGCATTCTTTCCAGCTGTTGCAGATTTCTTCTGAGGTACATACTAAATGGGGCATTGTACTCTATAATGGGTCTAATGAGGGATGCATACAGTGGGACAATGACCTCCTTTTTTTCTGGATGAAAAGTCCTTAGTGATGAGGTGTGCCACATAGAAGGATTTCCTGACTGTTGTGGCAATGTGGTTATGGAAGGTGAGACCACTGTCCACATGTGTCCCTATGTCTCTCATCAAACTTTCGGTGTTTAGTGTGCTGCCACCTATGTGGTAATTCATGGGTACATGTTTTTTTCCCAAAGGGGATAACTATACATTTCTTGGCATTAAGCTTGAGGCCATTGCTCTGGCACCAATAATCTATTTCTGTAAGGCCCTTTTGTAGAATATCCACATCATTTGGGGATTCAATAATGATTCCCAGTTTGCAGTCATTTGCGAACTTTGTTAGCCAGAGTCCCTTAGTGTTGGCCTGTACTTAAGAGAAGTAGATGCCAAACAAGAACAGTCCCAGGACTGAACCCTGAGGTACTCCACTTGTCACTTGTCTGGAGCTGGATTTGGAGTCTGCTACTTTTACAGTCTGAGTTCTGTCAGTAAGCCAGTTGGCAACCCATCTAGTGACATAGGGATTTATGCCCAGCTTAGTACATTTATCTATGATTCCAGAGTGGGGGATGGTGTCAAAGGCCTTGGCGAGGTCCAGATAGGCTGTGTGGACCTCCTTACCCTCGTCCACAGCTCTGGAGACCAATTCGAAAAAGTCAGTCAGGTTCAGGACACAAGATCGGCCCTTCACAAACCCAAACTGGGTGGGGTCCAGTGTTTGAAGGTTGCCAATGTCTTTGTTTATAAGTTCCATGCCCTTGCAGATCAGGCTCGTCAGACTGATGGGATGGTAGTTCCCAGGATCCAAGGTGCCATTCTGTTGTAGCTCAGAGCATATCTGAGCATTGCCATTTAGATTCTTGACATAACTATAGAATCCCTTGTGGTTGTTTTTGGAATCTTTGGCAATTTTATTTTCTTAACTAGCTTTGGAGGATTTTATGAGGGATCTCAGCTGCTTACTGAGGCTGGTAAGGGAGTTTTTTGCATCCTGGGGGTTTCCCTCTTTTCTGCAACAGTTTTTCTTGTGTTGTATAGTTTGTTTATGGCAGGGGACCACCAGATTGGCTTTCTTTTTTTGGAGGAGAGCGTCTTGTTTCTATTTGAGATGGCATGATTCATGCACAAGTGGATGTGCTCGTACAGTACCTTTGTGTAGGATTCAGCAGTCTAACTTTCAGCTCCCATCTGCATGGGTGGCATGAAGTTTGTCACTTCAGACTTGAGTAGCATGAAGTTGGCTTTGGGGAAGTTTTTTAAGGAGGTTTCCTTACTGGGGGGTGGGGTTGGGATGTGGATGTCAAGGGTGATTTGCTTATGGCCAGACCTGACCAATGAGAGGGTGACCACTGGTGTGGAGGATCTATCTCCCATGTTGATTATGACCAGGTCTAGGATACTGGAGCCCCTGATGGGACAATGGATTAGTTGTGGCCGTTGGAATTTATGAATTCCAAGAACCGTTGGGGAAAAGGTGTTGGTACCCAAGTAGTTTTCTCAGTTAATGGCAGGGTAGTTAAAATCACCCAGAATTAGGGTGTTTGGTTGTATCTTAATATTTTCCAGTATGTTTAGAAAGGTGTAGTAAGAATCTTGGGGCATGGTGGGGGATCTGTAGCAATCTACAATTTGGATTGCATTCTTACCTAGTGTTAGTTGCACCTGGAGAATTTCAGATGCATTGTGTTAGGCAACTAGCCTGGAGGTGTGAATATCCTTGGTGAATATGGACACACCTCCACCTTTAGTGTTTCGGTCTTGGTTTGGTGGCGGAAAAGAGTGGTAAGAGTTGTAGCCTGGTATTGCCGGGATGCTCTCTGGAGCCTTTAACAAGGTCTCAGTTACTGCACGGATATCGATGTTCTCTATTTTTAGGAGTGCCTCGAGAGAGTGCATTTTGAGGTTTAGACTTCTAGCATTACCTTCAGATTTTGCATGCTTGCATCTGTTACAGTGGTGGTTTTGTCCTTTGAACCTTGCCTAAAAAAAGGCACTATAGGGGTGTCAAAAGCTTTAGCCAGTAACCTGAATCCCAGGGGTTGACAGGTGCAGACCATCTCTGGCAAAGCATCGTGGTTTGTCAATCATGTCGTCCCAGGCAGACAGATACTGGATCCCCTTTGAATGACACCAGAAGCATAGCCAATTGTTGAAGTCAATCATTTTGTCCTTCTACTGTAGTATAATTCTGGGCAAAGGTAGGATGCTACTCAGGGCTAGGGTCATACCTGCCTGGGCCACATTATCCGAGAGTTCTTCCATGTCTCTTTTCATGTAGTCCAGGGAGGTACATCTCAAGTCATTCACTCCAACATGGACAATGACAGTCGTATTTGTACTTGTTGTGGAGTGAATTGAGTGCATGTGTTATGTGGCAGATCTTAGCACCCTACAGGCAGCTGATTGTAACTTTCTCCTTGTTCACCCTGGTGAGTGGGATATCAGTGTGCCTGACTATAGAGTCACCTATGACTAAAGTGTTTGGTACGTTGTTTTGCCTTAGGGGCTGCTGTTGGGTGGCACACTGGTGTTGTGAGCTATTTGTCACTTTGGTTGTGACTGGTGTTTGTTTGCGTTTCAGCTTCGGAGGTCCTTGTTGCTTGAGTAGGTTAATGTTAAGGGCCTCCATATATGTGGGTTTAGTGTTGGTATGTGTGGGTGTTGATGGTGTGGGTTTTGAAGGGCTATGTGTTGCTTGAGGTGTAGTGCAGGTGTTAACCTTCTCCTCTTGACTGTCTAGCACAGTCTTGGCTGGAGAGATCGTTGCTTCCAGTTTGGCTCTGGGTGGTAGGAGGAGAGGGTTGTCTGTGTACATGAAGCAGTTGCTGCATTGCCCCAGTATGCCCAAACTCACCAGGTGGACAGGAGAAATCACCGGAAGCTGGCCCTTGGACATGCCTGTTTAGGTGCTTTTTTGTAAAGTACAAGAGCTGTTTTCCCTTACTTTGCAAGGTACTTTGCAATTTTAGGCTGTTTAGTGCTTACGATTAATTTCTCCTTATTAATGAGAGTTGAGTGCCTTGTCTATTTCTGCCTTTGTCCAGTCGAATCAGCCTATATTTTCTCAACACCTGTTAAAAATATTCCTTGGGGGGGTGGCACACATCAGACCACCTAGAAGACCACCTGCTCCAGTGTGGGATCTATACTATGTCCTGGAAAAATTGACTTTGCTTCCTTGTGAGCCAGCTGCCTCAGCTAACCTGAAGTACCTATCTGAAAAACTGCATTATTTCTGGCCATCACCTCAGCCATGAGAGTTTCTAAACTCCAGGCCCTTATGGCCAGTCAGACCTTCATTATTTTCCATGCTAACAGAGTGTCTCTCAGGACTAACCCCTTCTTTATGCCTATAGTGGTCTCTGAAGGTTGCCCTCAACCAGGCCATCCATCTCCCTACCTTCTTTCCCAACTCCCAAAATAAAGGGGAAATAATTTTGCATACCCTTGACGTACACAGACATTTGAGATATTACCTAGATATGGCCAAATCAGTCAGGAAATCTGATCAGCTTCTGGTTTCCTTCGCTCCTGGGGCAGAGGGGGGAAGCCCATTTCCAAACAGACCATTTCTAAATGGATCTGTCATTGCATCCATTTCTGATATTCCTTTCATGGAAAGAGTCCTCCCAAATCTATCCAATCTCATTCCACTAGAGCAGCATCTACTTCCACTGCCTTCCTGAGAGGGTTTCCAGCTAAGGATAGTTTGGAAGCTGGTACGTAGACATCTATCCACACATTCACCAAACACTACCAGCTGGCTACATTCTCCAAAACCAGGGCAGCCTTTGCATCTGCAGTCCTGCAGGGCATACTGGCATCCCCTTAATATGATGATTGCCTGTAATTCCTGTGCTGCTTCCTCCACGCTTTTTCTCAGCTTTGGGAATCCTCCCATAAGTAATGACTGCAACAATGAAACACGAAGAACATAGAACAGTTGTGTACACTTACCATAAATGTAGATGTTCGACTGTATTCACTGTTGCAGTCCTGTTTCCCTCCCACCTTCCCCCTTAATTCCTCCTTCTTGGCGGCAAGAAAAACTGATGTAATGACGTCAACTGTCTCTTTTTATAGCCCTGAAGACCTGATGTCAGCCTCTGTACCTAGACATCCGACGCAGGAGAGAAATCCTTTACTCTGGTATTCGGGCCGGCCGAGGGCTATCCAGCAAGGATAACCCCACAAGTGATGGCTGCAACAGTGAGTGTACTCGAACATCTACATGCATGGTAAGAGTACACAACTATACTTTTATTATAAAGTCCCTGAGGACAGTAACTATCTGTTCAGATGCCCTCCTGCAAACCCAGCTGTGATTTCAGTCTCGGCAGGTAAACCTTGTAGATTGCTGCCCTCCTCTACCCTTTTGCCCATTGATAAGGACATTAAAATGATGAAGAGGCTTAGGAAAAAGATTTAGAGCTCTTCTGCTCTGGCTTTTAGGGCCGTTAATTATCAGACAAGTGTGTTCTGGCCCTTCTTTGCAGGTTCAGAAGTTCGGACAGATCTAGGCTCCCCAGCCAAGTCACTACTCTCTTTCCTCCTGAGCGTTTCTTCTCAAGTTACCAGACACTCCATAAAGGACAGTTGTGATGCAGCCAGATCAGCAGCATCTGCACCTGTCCTCAGGAAGGTGTTTTGGGCTGAGATTTCAAGGCAGAAACCCATTGATGCTCCCTTCAACAATTATGCCCTTTTTGGTGCAAATGCTGCTGCCCTTTTTAAATCCATCCAAAAGAAAGGGAAGGAACTACAGGAACTGAAACATTTTTATCTCCCTGGTTCCAAAATGTCATAGAAATTATCCCGTCGAGACCAATTTTGTAAGGAAAAAGACCTGTACTCCTCCTAAACCTCACAAGAAGGGTACATGCAGGCAGACTTCACCTCAGTCTCAGCCATCATCTGCCCAAAAGGCCCCCTTTCTGGACAAGCCAGGTAGTCTGTGAATACCTGCCCATACTCACAGAAATTCCTCTTTCCCAGTGCCTTTCTCATTTACTTTCTTCTTGGACAAGCATAACCATAGACATGATCTGGAAATTCATTACTCCCTTCATGGTCATCCCACAACCCCCAAGGGACCAGATCCATCTCTTTCCACAGGATTTCAGGACTTGATTTCACAGGGGAACATACAGGTAGTTCCCTCCATGGAAAGAGGAAAAGGCTTTATTGTAGGATGTTCTTAGTCCCCAGGAAAGATGGTCTTTGGAGATCAATTTTAGACTTATCCCAGCTCAGTTTTTTTCTACAAGTCCCCACTTTCAGGATGCTCACTCTACAAACTCTGTTCTCCATCTTGCTCCCTCAGGCCTTTCTGGTTTCCCTAGACATCAAGGATGCATACCTTTATATTCCCATTCACCCTCTTTTCAGGAAATTCTTATGGTTTTCTGTTGCTTCCTCTCATTTTCAGTTTTGTGCTTTGCCCTTTGGACTCTATATGGCTCTAAGGGTCTTCATAAAATATTTGTCTCCTGTCATTGCCTTCTGCAGACTACAGGGAATTCTTGTCTATCTTTACCTGGGCAGCCTGCTTATTCAAGCAAAACATCCAGATGTCCTGCAACTGAACCTTCAAACCACCATCTCCTTGCCCCTAAGCCTAGGATTCACTGTAAACTACAACTCTTCCCTAACCCCTTCTCAGAATCAGGTTTTCCTGGGCTGCAGGTTAAGGACAGACCTTATGATGGCCTTTCTACCGTTGGAAAAAAATGCAGTCTGTTCTGACTTACTTCCAGCAGCTGTTTCCTCTTACCTTACTGACAACCAGGGAGTTCCTCATGATGCTAGGGTTCATAGCTTCTGTTATACCAATGCTTCCTCTAGCCAGACTTCACATGCGAAAGTTCCAGTGGTACCTGAAAACACACTGGTTCCAGTATGCTCACCCACTGGAGTCTGTCCTTCCACTCCTACCTTGCCTGAAGAGGGAATTGCTTTGGTGGATTCAAAAAATATCTGAGAATCCAGGACTCCCCCTTCAACCACCTCATCCATTTCTGGAGCTGTGTACAGATGCCTCAGACCTGGGGTGGGGAGCGACATTGGGGAACATAAAAGTCCAAAGCTAGTGGCCTTCACTAAGGAAGCAACACATCAACATCAAAGAGACGAAGGCTCTGATTCTGGCCCTTCAAGCCTTCCATCCACCTCTTCAACCAGGTCCCTTGGAACTAGTCACATACAACGGCACAGTACTTTGGTATGTGAACACATTGGGGGGGGGGTGGCAAGCAAACTCTTAACCTACTCTGCTGGTTAGCAGTCTAAGCCTGGTAGATTGCCATACAAGTAAAGGTCACATTAACAGCTGTTTACTTTCCTTCAGCTCAAAATGTTCTAGTACACACATTGAGCAGGTCCATGACACAAGCCCACAAATGGATGATCACAGGGATGTGTTTGTGGACATTCTTCACCTGTGGGGTATGCCTCATATGCCTCCCTTCTAAACAGACAACTTCCAAAATTTTGTGCCAGAGTCCCACATCCTCTGGTATGGAAGGTGGACGTCCTATCATTCTGATGGAATGGGATCCCCCCTGCTTCCCACTTGTTCAGAAGATTCAGCAAGACAGCGCAGAAATCTTGCTGGTGACCTCCTGTTGGCCAAAACAGCATTGGTTCCATCTTCTTCTGCAGTTAGCCAAGGGCAGTCATCACAAGTTACCTTACAGGGTGGATCTTCTCACACAAGACAAGGGATCTTTTATTCACCCACATTTAGCAACACTGAATTTGACTGTGGATGATAGGCTTCTGATTCCTTTCAGACACCTTTTCTCTGAGGATGTGCTTTTAGTTCTGCAGGAGGCGAGGAAACCCAATACAGGGAGGTCCTACTTATCCAAATGGAGAGGTTCTCCATCTGGTGCCTTAACAGAAAACTAGATGTGTTTTCAGTGGGATATACCCCTAGTCCTTTCTTATTTGTGTGAATTGCTCAAGGCTGAATTGGCTTATTCTTAAGTTTAAGCCCACTTATCAACCATATCTGTATGTCTGTATGTCTGTCTTTATCTCCTCCTTTAGCTTCTACGGTAGAAGTTAAGATTTTTTTTAAATGCTTCCTTCACATCAGACCTCCCAGGAAGCCTGTTTCTCTTTCCTGAGATTAGAAATTTGTTCTGGAAAAACTGACACAAACACCCTTTGAACCTGCAGCTTCAGCTTTGAAATTTTGCACATGGAAAACTGTTTTACTGGTAGCCATCACTTCTGCTAGAAGAGTTTCTGAAATTTAATGGTTTCACAACCCTTTCTAATTTTCCACAGGCATAGGGTGTCTCTTCATACCAACCCTTCTTTCTTGCATAAAACAGTTAATGACTTGTCCCTTAATCAATCTGTTCACCTATTTACCTTTTTCGCTACTCCTCAAAACTCAAGTGAAAAGGTGATTCACACCTTGGATGTACATAGACATCTCGGATTTTACCTGGATAAGACCAAATCCATTAGAAAGTCTGAGCAACTGTTTTTCTTTTCACCCCAGGATGCTGGGAAAACCTGTCTCTAAACAGATTATTTCCTCCTGGTTCTCCAGGGCCATTTCTTTCTGCCACTTGTCTCAGGGGTAAACACTCTCTTCCGTAGTTAAAGCCCATTCCACTACAGCTGTAGCTTCCTGTGGGGCCTTCTTCAGGGGTATTGACACTGCCTCTATGTTGGAAGCAGCTACTTGGTCGTCTCTCTCCACCTTCACAAAACACTACAAATTGGACTCTATCTCCAGATCCAGAGCAGGTTTTGCTAGGGCAATGGTTTCATGGAGACTTCCTGTGCTCCAACCTCCCCTTCCCACTCATGAGCTTTAGTATCTCCCTCATGTTTAAATATTGCAACATGGGAATAGAAGGACATGAGTAGTTGTGTATGATACTCTCCCTCATGTTATAAGGACTGCAACATGGGAATAGAAGGACAAGAGTAGTTGTATATGATACTCTCCCTCATGTTATAAATACTGCAACGTGGGAATAGAAGGACAAGAGTAGTTGTGTATGGTGTACTCTCCCTCATGTTATAAATACTGCAACGTGGGAATAGAAGGACAAGAGTAGTTGTGTATGATACTCTCCCTCATGTTCTAAATACTGCAACTTGGGAATAGAAGGACAAGAGTAGTTGTGTATGATACTCTCCCTCATGTTATATATACTGCAACATGGGAATAGAAGGCCAAAAGTAGTTGTGTAAAATCTTACTAGAATCATAGATATCCTTCTCTTCCATGTTGCAGTATTCTATCCCACACACCTTCCCCCTTGGTTCATGGTTTTCTTTGGATGATATTTAGTTTACTTCTTATCCTTGGACTGGTGTTCTGACTGGGGCATTCAGTTCTGTGGATGGTAGGTGCGGATGTCACTTTTATGGCCTATTTTGGCTGCATCCTGTGTGCAACATTGCATGTACTTAACAGTAAAAGTCTTTGGCATACTGGCCGGATGTTCAGTATACCTAGGTGAGAAATCCCTCATGTTATGAATACTGTAACATGGAAGAGAAGGACATCTATGGTTATGGTAAGATTTTACACAACTATTCTTTTGAATTACTTAATCCGAGGAAAATGAGCAGTTGCATTCTCTTTTGGTTAAATATGTGGGACAAATCTAAACATCCCTGTCTTGTGGCCATCGAACGCTTCTGTGAGTAGCATTGGATTGGGCTGTGTGCTTTTCAGTAATAAAGACCTTTTATTATATAATTTAGGAGAGTATTTAATTTGCATGTACACAAGCATTTTCAATTATCTGTTATATATTTTATGTCTGGATTGATCTTGTTTTATGGGTAATTTTGAAGACTGTAAAGCTTATCACTGAACGTTAAGACAGAGCTGCAGAAATTAAATGGTCAGAAAATACAAATAGGCTTTTTCATTTGGTCACCCTCCCAACATACCTAAAAAACTTTCTGTGAAACGTGCCCAGTTAGGATGTTTTCTAGCCTCACATACTTAACATTTGCATTTCCTTCCACTAAGAAAAGAAGAAGGCGTACACAGCATAGATTTCTTTCTGTTTATAATTTCAGCCTTTAAAATTATTCATTTACTTCGAGTTCATTGAGAGTTGCAGGTCCACTATTTAAAGATGAACAGATTTGGTTTTGGAATTTGTGGGAAACAATGGTGCTGTATTTCAAAGTAATATGTAGGTCATTTGGCACTCTTGATGGTTCTCAGACTGATGCCTCACTCAGCCTACAGTTGACCAAAAAAAAAAAGCACTTCTGTGAACTGCAGTTGCTGACATCTAAAGATATTCATTTAAACAACTGTAATATTGATCATGGCTGTTTTTTTAAATGAATGCCTGTACTGTAATCATGCCTGATAGCCAACTCTTCTGAGGTGCCGATCATGCCTCTTTAGTGCTTGAGCCCGGAGTTAGCCAATATCCTACATCCTACTATAGCTGTACAGAACTTCCATGGTTTTATATCCTGGACATCTTTGCACCAGACAGCAATGCAGTAGGTGAATTATCCTCTTTAGCCTGTAATGATGAAGTTTCTCCTTCATTTATCGCTTTACCTTGTGTAAAAGGCATTGAAAAATGGTCATTTTGCTGCCATTATGAATTTGTCTTTACACCACATTTTGAGAGTGGTAGCTAAGAAGTTTGTGGTAGGCACAAAGGGTCTGCAATTTTTAACCATCATTCCACCCTATTGAAATGCTGGAAATTTTTTTTCCTCAGTGGTTTTGATAATTAACAGAAAACAAAGAAATAAAAAAAACAGATTAGTTTGTTATATAAGGTCCTATTCTGAACTCTCTAGACAGTTTTTTTATAGTTAGCATAAACCTGTAGAGCATAATCATGTAGCCAACTCCTTTTCATTTATTTTTGAGATTCATTCTGGAAGCTGTGCCAGTGAGTATTACCCTGATGTCCTTCCATATTACTGTTGCAATATCGTTTACAAAAGGGATTCCCTGCCAGAGGTAGCCCAACATCCGGCCAGTATATCAAAGCCTTAGAATTTTATAAATGTCATATTTCACAGGTATGCTCCTCGCTCAAGGCTTGTGGCCTAAAGGTGACATAAGGACGTTCAGACTTCAGAACTTCTTTTCTGTAGGTTAGACCACCATCCTTGATCATCGGTCTGATCTCTCCTTCTGTTGGGTTACTGAGCCATGTGGCAGATAAGTGCCCCATTGGGGTTTCTTCGTAGCTATTTTTACTTTTATTTTTTGTGAGTTTACATGTCATCTAAATGGGGGATTCTGGCATGTAGCTCACAAGACATTTCCCTGCGGGCTACATCGCCGAAACCAAACAGCTGCATCAGCACTTTGCCGTAGTGCAAACTGGCTGAAAAGCATAGCCGCCTCAGCTATAATCTATGGACGGGCAGCTACAGCTGTATGGGATGTGTAACGCATTCCTTCTTCTCATTCAAGGAATGCATCTATTTAATTATTTATTTATTTTGTTGTCAGTCTGACAACAAAATAAATAAATAATTAAATAAATGCATACCATTTCTTACTCAGTCTGTTTAAGTTAGAGGACTTTTCATTAGTTCAAGTCCATTTGAGTTAGAGGACTTCCCTCTCCCCCTCCCTTTCCCATTCTTCTCGATCTTGAAGTCCGTTTAAATTAGAGGACTCCCTTTTCTAGCATTGTTATTGTTGCTTTCGTTCTTAGTAGTTTGAATAGTCTAAATATTTTAAACAGTTGGATTTGAAATTAGATAATTGCTCTTTATTGTTTAGTGTTTTGGCAGACTGCCTTCTGTTATGTCGCAAAAGGAAGGTAAGCGTTTGGGCTTTAAAAAATGTGAGAAATGCAGCAAGAAGACGCCCGTCCGTGATTCACGCACACGTTTACTGTTTGGGGCCTCTTCATTTACAAGAGTCATGTGCAATTTGCCACCCCTTTAATTCAAAGGTGTTGTTAAAATGCAAAAATAAGTTGATACTAAAGGGGTTGATTAAAACCCCCTTCTCTGAGGCTATCGCATCTGATCCCTCCTCTCCTAAATCTTGTAAGTCAGAGAGGTCAGCAAAACAGTCATCTCCCCCTCTGAAAACTTCGTCAGAGATGAGAACTAAACAACCAAAGTCATCAGCTCCTTCAGAGCAGACAACCACTACTGAGCCAGGGACCTCCTCAGATCGCTCCAAATTTTCATATCTGAAGTCCTTCATGGAGTCTGCTTCAAAGTCTCCAGTGGCTTCTGAGTTTAGTTATTGGAGCCAATTTCAGATCTGCTCCTATCCTACTTTCTTGCCAGGTCTAGATCCTCGACACTGTCCACAAGGTCTACCAGAAGCCTCTTGGATGAAGATGTGGATAGAGTGGTGCAGAGGCTTCTCAAGACACCTGCCTTGGCCAAGCTTCTTTTGGATCTGAACCCAAAGGATTCTGATCAGACTCACATTTCCCCAGTGGTACTCCTCCTCTGAGCCATCCCTCCGCCTTGGAGCCAGAAGACTCTATATTACTACTGTCTGTATCAGATCTGAGACCACCTCTTGGTTCTTCTGATGCAATGTTCACCCCGTGTGTTTCTGCCCAGTCGGAGCAGGAAACCTCTGGGAGCCGATGTTCACCGTCTGGGTCCAAGGAGCAGATTCTGATCCAACACAGTCTCTGGGGACCTCAACTCTGGTGGGTTTGGCTCCTACCTCCTCCTTGGAGCTTCTATCACCGGCTCCGAGATCTTTCTCGGGTCAGACATCCTTGTTGTTGGGTGCAGGGAGTTCCTTGGAGCAGGGGCAGTCTACTTTCGGGGTTATGAGAAGGGTAATGACTGCCCCTCAGTCTCAGACAGTTTCTATCAGAGCTTCCTCCCTCTTCATCACAGGTGTCTCTTCCTCCTCATCCTCAGGACCGCAGGGTTACAAGGCCTCAGGATGTCCCCCAGAGGACTCCCTCCTCTTCCAAAACTTCTCCAGAATACCCCCCTGAAGAAGTTCCTCAGAAGAGGACATGCAAGAGGAAGCATCTTGACTCACCGCAGGAGTCTGTCACTTCAGCTACTCACCTCGATGAAGTAGAAGGTTCCCACAATCTCCTTCTGAAGATGTGTCCTTTGGAGACATTCTGGAAATCCTCAAATAGAGATGCAATTGGCAGTCCTCATCCCCTTCTACTCAGGAGTCTGTATACCCGAAGGCCTTTCAATCATGCTCCTCAACGTCCTGGGCGATTCCGCCATTCGATGAGCTGGTGCAACTAATATCTCGAATGGCTGTGGAGACCCCAAGACTCCATAGAGCCCACTCCTAGGAGGCCAAATGAGTACATCACCGCCCCCAAGGATTAAGCTTTCCTCACAAAAGGTGTAGCAGTGAATTGCCATGGTCGTGACAGTGGCCACAAAGAAGGAACTTTTTGAAACTAAGTATGCTATCCCTCCTCCTAATAAGGATACTAGGACTGTGGATACCTACGGGAAGTGAGTCTTTTCCTCAGCGTCTTTCGCATCGAGATCTCTGAATTGTCTTACACACTTCACCAGATTACAGAGAGACCTGTTGAAAGAGTTCTTAGACTCTCTCCAAGGAGCTGTAGCTGATGTGGTGGCACATAAGATCAGTGCACAGCTGGCTACCCTCAATTCAGTTGTTAACTTGTGCATGAGTCTCATTTCTTATGCAGCAGGTGGAGTGAGTAGGGCAGCAGATTCAGGCATCTGTATAAGGATGCCGGCTTTGATGCTCATTTGCAATTTCACTGAGCCCTTTAAGTCTTCCTTTATTAATGCTTCCTTCGATGGCTCATCTCTTTTTGGGCCAAAAGTTAAGGAAATGCTAACTTGGTGTGAGCAAAAGGGTAAGACCCTATCTGCCATTGGAGTATGTTTTTCTATACCCACTAGACCATAACCCAAAGGTCAGAAGGGTAGTGGGAAAATATGGTTCAGGAAATCTCAGTGGTCTTACCAGGACACACAGGGTAGTAGTTTCCCCCAGAGATAGAGAGGGGAACAATAACGGGAGAAGCCGTCCTCACGGTAGAATGGATCCGCAGAATCAGGACTCTAGGGAATCTTTTTCTAGACCCTTTCAGCACTCCTGAAGGAGTACCTGACTGTTCACCTCTGGAAGCAGTCGGGGGTTGGTTGTCTTTGCACCTCAAAACCTGGCAGATTATTACCAATGACAAATGGGTGCAATACAATAATATCCAGGGGTTATATAATTCCCTTTTCCTGCTCCGTTCAGGCAAACAAGTCTACTCCATACATACCACCCAGTCGGCAGGAACAAGCAACGTTAGAAATTCAAAAGTTGCTAAAGAAGAGAGTCATCCAGGAAGTCCCCGCAGACCATAGAGGATCCGTAACTTGCTCAAAATTATTTTCAGTTCCAAAGAAAACAGGGGACTGGAGACCAGTATTGGATCTCAGAAAACGGAACATATCAGTGAAGAAAACCAAGTTCCAGATGGTAACACTGCAGTCTATAATTCCATTTCGCAGAAAAGACAACTGGATGTGCTCTCTAGTCCTTCATGATGCATACTACCCCATCAAGATGGAAAGATGATCCAGAAGGTACCTGCGCTTCTGGCTGGGAGTCAGTCATTTCCATTTTCGAGCTCTACCCTTTGGTCGCACTACAGCCCCCAGAGTGTTCACCAAATGCATGTCAGTAGTAGAGGCGCACCTCAGATGCCAGGTAATCCAGGTGTTCCCATATTTGGACAACTGGTTCATGACCGCCCCAACCAGGCTTCTGCTGCTACAAGCCAGGGATTATGTACTTCATCTTTGCTCCAGACTAGGTGTTACCATAAATTACAACAAATCCTCCTCAGAACCATCTCAAAATTTAACCTTTATAGGCACAGAAGTAAATACAGTCAAACTTGTACTGAGACTACCACTAGACAGAGTACTCGACATTCACCTACATGTCAGGCAAGTTATTAAGAAACAGCGAGCCACAGCGAAGCAAATACTACAGACTTTAGGAAAGATGGCAGCATCTGTTGTACTCATCCCCCTAGCATGCCTTCACATGAAGATTCTGCAGTGGTTGCTTTCCACACAATAGTCGAGTCTAGACCTTCCAATGCCTCACAAAATTCTTATAACCAGATCTTGCAAGAAGGATCTCGAGTGGTGGATTCACTCTCCATCAGTGTCTCAGGGCTGTCCCTTTAAATTCCCTCAACCTCAAGCCACGGTGACCATGGATGCTTCCCAGATAGGGTTGGGCGTTATTATGTGGGGAAGACTGTCCAAGAAACCTGGCAAGAACACAAGGCTCACTTCCATATAAACATCTTAGAGATGAGAGCAGTGCTTTTAGTGTTGCAGGCATTTCAAGACTCTCTCCCTCTAGGAATCAGACAATATGTCAGTGGTCTGGTACATAAACAAGCAGAGGGGGAGCCAGATCTTATCCCCTTTGTTGAGAAGCTCTAAGGGTTTGGGCAGTAGACAGTGTCCTCCGTTTGCTTTCTAATTGCAGTGCATATCCCAGGGAGATCCAACATGATTGCGGACAAGCTGAGCAGTGCCGTATTTTGGCCACATGAGTGGTCCCTCAATCAGATAGTAGCAAAATAAATTTTCCAGAAATGGGGCCAGACTTTCTGCGACCTTTTTGCATCATTCACCAATGCCAAATGCAGCAACTACTTTGCCCTAATCACTCCAGAGGGCGAGTCACCGAGGGATACACTTGTTTACTATTGGCCCCCAGGACTCCTATATGCTTTCCCCCCAATTCCTCTGATTCCCAAACTACTGCAGAAACCAAGTCTGTTGGAAACTATGATCATCCTCATTGCACCCTACTGGCCTCGTCAAATCTGGTTTCCCTTTCTACAGGTTCATCTGGAGGACAAGCCATGGATTCTGGACTCCAGATTTACTGACATATCTGTTGGGAATGGCACATCCCAGCCTTTCGCAACCTCAAGTTGACAGCTTGGCTGCTCCAGTTCCCTTGATTGCCAGGTTTTCTCATATGTCATCTCTGGTAAAGCATATTCTGCTGTATTCCTGTAAACTTACATGTATAAGATGTACAAGAGTAAATGGAATAGATTTATTATCTGGGTGAGTGATAACCATGTAGATCCCTTTTCTGTGCCTATTCATTCTATATTGGAATTCCTAGAAAAACTATTTCATGAAGGTGCGGCTGTATCTACTGTTAGAGTCCAATTAGCTGCAATTTCAAATCATCATGTTGGAGAAAGTGGTTCTTCTATTATGTGGCACAGATTCTGCAGAGCTTTCTTAAAGGGAACAGCATTGATCAGACCTCCATATAAGAACCCGACTCAACCCTGGGATCTTAACTTCATTTTAACAAATATCATTTGCTCTCCTTTTGAACCTTCAGCAACATGCAATTTAAAATTCCTGTCTTGGAAAACACTTTTCTTGGTGGCTGTCACCTCAGCTAGAAGAGTATCAGAATCACAGGCTCTTTCGTCCAAACACCCATATATAATTTATCATAAGGACAGAGTGCCATTACGTACTAACCCTTCCTTTCTCCCCAAGGTTTTGTCAGAAAGCAGTCTAAACCAAAGTATTGAGTTACCTGTTTTCTTTTCTAATTACTGAAACAAAGGTAAATACTCTCTACATAGGTTGTTGAGTAGAGCCACTGGAGTGATTTTCTATTTCCCATCCACTCATCAAGATTTCTCTTGAAGAGGACCAGTGAGGTGCTCTGTTTGACATGTATGGGAAGTCTATTCCATGGCATTGGCAGTCTCTGGGTTATGAACCTGTCCCTCCAGCACATTCTGTTGATTGTGGTAATGAGGTTGAGGTCTCTGGAGGATGTAGTGCAGAGGGATTGGGATTTCTTTAGATATAGCATTTCTAACAGAACTGGGTCAGACATGGCTTTGTAAGTCAAGCAGAGATCACCTCCAAGTAAGCGATGAGACAGAGAATAGTTGGAGTTTTTTGAGTCTGTCCATATAGGACAAGTGTTTTAAGGCCTAGGATCCTCTTTGTGAGGTACTTTTGCGGCCTCTCCAGTTGTTGCAGGTGTCTAGTGAGGTACATGCCAAATGTGGCATTGTACTCGATGATTGGCCTAATGAGGGAAGAGTAGAGGGAGACAATGACTTCTTTCTTCCTGGATGCAAAACCCATAGTAATGAGATGTGCCACATAGAAGGACTTTCTGACCACAGTGGCAATGTGGTGGCCAAAAGAGAGGTTGCTGTCAACCTGTGTTCCAAGATTTCTTATAACGGCTTCTGTGTTCAGTGGACTACCATCGATGTGGTAATTCATGGGGTTTTTTCTCAAAGGGGATGACGACAAATTTTTTAGCATTGAGCTTAAGACCATGGTTCGGACATCAGTCGTTGGTCTCACTGAGGTCTTTCTGTAGGATTTCAACTTTACTTGCGGAATTGATAATAGCTCCCAACTTGCAATCGTCTGTGAACTTTGTCAGCCAGAGTCCCTTTGTGTTGGCCTGGACTTCAGGGAAGTAGATACCAAACAAGAGAGGACCCAGGACTGAACCCTGTGGGACTCCACTCATGACTGGTTGTCAGTCTGACTTGGAGTCCGCTACTTTCACACTGTGGAGAGGGATGACTGTAGCAGTGCGCCATTGGGTAGGGGCAAAGCCTGAGGTGAGGCTGTGATTGAACAGGGCACACAGGTGAGGTGCCAGTTCACTCTGTAGTTCATGTAGAACACAGCCAGTGATATTGTCAGGTCCCATAAAAGCTGTATTCTTGGCCTTGGACAGTGCTGATTTAACCCTGTGCAGCAGTAATACTGGGTGCCTGGCAATCTACTGGTATTGCAGTTGGTCCTTTGGGCTTGGGGGGTAAAGTTGGCACTGAATCTGTCTGCCAGTATATTGGCAATATCTGTTGGCTCAGTATAGGAGGTACCATTATGCAATAGCTCAGAGCAAGTGTGGGTATTGCTGTGGAGATTCTTTACATAACTATAGAAGGCCATTTGGTTGTCTTTACTATCTGCTACAGTTCTGTTTTCATAGCTAGCTTTAGGGGATTTGATGAGGGATCTCAACTTTTTGTTGAGGCTGATAAGGGAGTTTTTCCAGTCTTGGGACTTCACCTTATTCCACATCAGTTTCCTCCTTCTGTTGTAGAGTTTGTTTATGGCAGTAGACCACCAGATTGGCTTCCTTTTTTTGGAGGAGAACGTCTTGTTTCTATTATGTATGGCAAGATCCATGCATTTGTGTACGTGTTCGTACAATGCATTGGTGAATGATTCGGTGGTCATGCAACTATTCTCCATTTGCATGGGTGCCATGTGGTTAGCCACCTCTGTTTTTAGGAGCCCAGAGTTAGCTTTGGAGAAGTTTTTCATGGTGGTTACATTTGTGGGGGGTGGGGGTTGGGTGTGGGTGGAAGGGATGTGGATTTCCAAGGTGATTAGTTTGTGGTCGGATCTAGCCAGAAAGCACTTGACTATTGGTGTAGAGCAGCAGTCGCTCGCCCATGTTAGTAATGACCAGGTCAGAGATGTTACTACCTCTAGTGGGGGTAAGAACGAGCTGGTCCAGGGCATTGGAATTAATGAATTCCAGGAAACGTTGGGCAAGTGTATTGGTACATGAGTAGTTTTCCCAGTTAATGGAGGGTAGTTGAAGTCGCCCAGTATGAGAGTGGTAGGTTGGACCCTAATATTCTCCAGGGTGCTAAGGAACTTGGAGTGCGAGTCTTGAGACATGGTTGGAGACCTATAGCAGGCTACGACCCGAATCATTGTCTTATCCAATGTTAGCTGCACCTGAAGTATCTCTGATGCGTTATGTTGGGCTGCCACTCTGGTGGTGTGTGCATCCTTTATGAATATGGAAACGTCACTGCCTTTGGAGCTTCGGTCCAAGTTCTGGGGCCGAAAGGTGTGGAATGTGTTATAGCCTGGTAGTGCAGGGGTGCTTTCTGCTGCCTTAAACCAGGTCTCTGTTACAGTACAAATATCGATGTTCTCCATTTTAAGGAGTGCTTTGAGTTCATTTTGAGATTTAGACTTCTAGCATTGAGCAGCATGACCCTCAGATTGCATTTGTTTGTAGCTGCTACGGTGGTAATTTGGTCCTTGGAACACCGCCTAAAAAGGACACTATAGAGGTGGCAAGAGCCTTGGCCAGTATCCAGAAGCCCATGGGTGACAGATGCAGGCCATCCCTGGCAAAGCATCGATGTCTGTCAGTTATGTCACCCCAGGCAGACAGATACTGCATCCACTTAGAATAACACCAGAAACTTAGCCAGTTGTTGAAATCAATCATTTTCTGCTTGTACTGTGGTATCATTCTGGGTGATGGTAGGATTCTTCTCAGGGATAGGGTCATACCCACCTGGGCTACATAATTCAAGAGCTCCTCCATGTCTCTTTTCATGTAGTCCAGGGAGGTACGTCTCAGGTCATTCACACCCACATGTACAATGACAGAGTCATATTTGTGCTTATTGTTGAGGGACCTGAGTGCATGCATTATGTGGTGGATCCTGGCACCTGACAGGCAGCTGACTGTTACTTTCTCCTTATTCAACCTAGTGAGTGGGACATCAGTGTGCTTCACTATCGAGTCACCTATGACTAGTGTGATGGGCATGCTGTTTTGCCTTAGGGGCTTTGGTTGAGTGGCACACTGTTTAGGAGAGTTGTGTGTCTCGTGATTAGTGTGTTGTGTTGTGGTGGTCGAGTGTGTTTCTGCCTTGGAGGTCTCTGCTGTTTGGGGTAGATTTTTATTGAGATCCTCCACGAAGGTGGGTGTGTGGTTTGTGTCTTTATGTGAAGGCAGTGCTGGTGTGTGTTCTGAAGGGCTATGTGTTCCATGTGGTGTGGTGCAAGTGCTGACCTTCTCCTCTTGAAAAGCTATTCCAGTCTTAGCTGGAGAGTGCATGGTTTCCAATTTGGATATATAAGTGCATCTCTTGCAAGTCTGAGTGTTGGGAGGTAAGAGGAGAGGGTTGTCGCTGTACATGAGGCAGTTGCTACGTTGCCTCAGGATGCCCAACTTCACCAGGTTAATAGGAGAACGCACAGGGAACTTACCTTTAAACACTGGAGGGGGTGGGCGTTAATAATAAGTACTGGAGCTGTTTCCTTTTAGAATGTTTAGTGCTGGTAGCACTTTTGTGTGGTACGATAATTGCTACAAGAAGTCTGGTAAAGTGCTAGACTAATCTAGTAAAAGTGCAAGAGAGGAGAGAACTAGCAGATATAAGTGAAAAATTGAAGTGCAAACTTTGGCACCTCTCAGAACCTTACAAACAGTCCTGGATACAGCAAATCTCTATGTGGACTAGACTAGTTACAGGAAACCAGTGCACATGCAAGCTTTTAAACCAGAAAGTTGAAAGAGATAGAAAAACTGTCCAAACGGCCAATAAACTACAATTTCTGGCCCAGAAACTACTCCTCTTGTGGTAGATAGGCTCCCTAGTGCTTACCACTCCCACTGATAAGCTGGAAGGCTTCCCTCTGACACAGAAAGGCTTGGGGGTATCAGAAGCTTACAAACAGTCCTGGATACAGCAAATCTGTATCTGGACTAGACTAGTTACAGGAAATGCAGGAAACAAGCTTAGAATTTTTTTTTTTTTTTTTTTTTTTTACAGAAAGGCAGCTAAAACAGCACTAAAAACAATTCAAGTGCAGTGCAAGCTAGCACACTTGAGTGTGTAGCAATATTAAAGCAAATGCAGTTTATTCAAACTGTATTCTGAACTGAATTCAATTGTATTAAACTCTGAACAGTTAAGTGCCAAAAAATATACTTATCAGCTAAGAAGCACAGTCAGTCAGAACACAAGGAGATTCTAGCAGTTTTTTTTATTTTTTTATTTTATTTTAGTAAAGTGGAAAGGGAGAAAGGATGTTCATAGTGTGTTTCTACTTGCACAGGACTTCACAATTTAGAAAATCGAATCAACTTTCCGTATCTTACTCTCAGACCAGAAAAGGGTTACCAGTCTCAAAAGTTATAATAAAACCATTAAAAAGTCAAATAATGTTAAAACCAAAAATAAGGCAAGAAAAATTTCCCAGCCACAAAACAACCCCAGCTCCAATATTTTATTTTAACAGAGTGAAATGAGTACTTTTGTCTCAACCAGGAGACTTCCTCAGACAAAAATTACATCTATATCACATCCTTTTATGCCCCCACTAATTTCCTGTCACATAATTACTTGGATTAATTAAAAGTGAAATGCATCCACATTTGGAGAAAAACTGAACTGACCATTAAAATCATAAGCATAATCATTAAATGATACCCTTTCCATTTTGCTTGGGAAACAAGTGTATGTATGTGTGTGTGTGTGTGTGTGTGTGTGTGTGTGTGTGTGTGTGTGTGTGTGTGTGTGTGTGTATATATATATATATGTGTGGAAAATGCAAAAGTGAAAAATAATTTTAACCTTACTAAGTGATGATTGCTGCCCTTTCCTTGAGAATGGGTTTTAGTGTAACATGTTCATTTAACTCAGGGGGTAAAGTAGCCCTTAACCTTAACTGCCATATAAGGGTTAGTTTCCAGTCGCCCCCCCCCCCTCAGGTTCCTTTTAATGACCTCAAGAGTACCAAACTGAAAACTAACATAATTAGGGCATACCAGGGAGTGCTTGTATAAAGCGTTAGTGTGTTTCTTAGTTCTTGTATCGTATAAACGTCTGTAAATTATATTTTTAAGAGCCATCTCTGTTTTTCCTATATAAAAATAGGAACAGTTGACACACTAAGCTAAATAGACCAGTTTATTTGTCATACAGTTGCCCTTCTTAAAATAAATTTTACTCCCCAAGCCATTTTCAACTGTCAAGTTCTCTGTTATAATACAAGAGTAATAGTTACACATACAACAAGGTGAGGTTCCCCTTCTTGTGTCACCATTATTTTGCACTTCAGTCTCTAGAAGCTCCTTGAAATTCATACCTGTTCTGTATGAAAAAAAATGGCCTGTCCCCCACCAAATCATGGAGCTCTTTACTAACTTTAAAGATGCTCCAGTTAGTCTGCAGTATGTCATGCAGAAAACCAGTAAAGAAGTTGTATTCCATAATGTATGCTTTGTCAAATATTCTGTTAGAATCACCTATGGAATCCTTAGTTGAATCCTTTCTTAAACTCAGTACCTAAGAGGGGAAGATAGCTAGTACCCCAGCCACTGTGAACTTCATCAATAATGTCATGAACTAGTTGGTGCGGATATCCTCTGTTAAGAAGCATTCCCTTCAGCTTTTGAAACTCATCCTTCAGGTCTTCACCTACCGATGTCATTCTAGCTATACGAATAGCTTGTCCTTTTATCAAATTCTTCTTTTGAAAGTGGGGGTGGTGACTGTCATAATGTAGATAACTGTTGCCCCAAGTGTCTTTCCTGTATATGTTAGACTTGAACCCCCCTTGCATGTGGGAAACCATGACATCAAGATAACATATACTCTCCCCCAATTGTAATTGAATTTGAGGTATTCAGTGAATCTAGTGATGCCATCAATCTCTCCGTCCCACAAAATAAAGACATCATCCAGGAATCTAATGTAAAGATATAAAAATTCACTGTTGAAAACATGTTCCGTTTCCCATTCCAACATCACCAAATTGGCATAAACGGGGGCACAAGCTGCCCCCATAGCGACTCCTGTGACCTGCTGGTAGGAATGTCCCTGAAAGTGAAGGTAATTATTCTCAAGGATCAACTCCATAAGTTCCACCAGCAAGTCACAGAGTCATGTGTGAAAGTGGAATAGTCAGTTAATATTTCTTGAAAATATTTGATACCCTAATTTTTTTGGAATGACAGAAAAAAGATCTTTAACATCAGTGGTCAAAAAAATAGGTTACCTTTTCCAAATACGTTTCAGTTTCCCAAGGAAATCCCACGAATGTTTAACCAAGTGGGCAGTGTTAAACACTATGTCCTTCACCTTATGATCTATATATATGGGTCTACTTCTATTTGCTGACATCCCATTTCACTGAAACCCATTTGGTTGACAGCCCCATTTCATAGACAAAAGTAATCAGGGCAAAAACCTGGGATTTGCCCCCCTCCCCACTGTTGTGCGACTGTGGAGTTGTAATATATAGTTGGGGGGTGTGGGGGGCACAGCCCCCCACATTGGGGGGGGGTGTGGGGGTGAAGCCCCCCACCTAGAAAGTTTGTCTATGAAATGAGCTGTCAACCAAATGGGTTTCAGTGAAATGGGATGTCAGCGAATAGAAGTAGACCCATATATATATATATATATATATATATATATATATATATATATATATATATACAGCTAATGGATGGGTTTTTGAGCCCCTTGCAGATACTATAAGTCTGAAAGGCGGTTTCTCAGTAGATTTGTGTATTTTAGGGATTCCAAACAGATTGGGAATTAGGGGATTGTGTTGAACCAAAAAATGGTGAGTAGTCGCATTGATCCTGTTGTCAAGTAAATACTCTTCTACATACAAATCAGTTCTGTGGTATGCTATAAGAATTTCGGTTTTAGATACTGGTTAAAATTGTTATTTTTCACTTTTGTATTTTACACACACACACACACACACACACACACACACACACACACACACACACACACACACACACAGGTTTCCCAAGCAAAATGGAAAGGGTATCATTTAATGATTATGCTTATGATTTTAATTGTCAGTTCAGTTTTTCTCTAAATGTGGATGCATTTTACTTTTAATTAATCCAAGTAATTATGTGACAAGAAATTAGTGGAGGTATAAAAGTATGTGATGTAGATGTAATGTTTGTCTGAGGAAGTCTCCTGTTTGATGGTTGAGACGAAAGTGCTCATTTTACTCTGTTAAAATAAAATATTGGAGCTGGGGTTTTTTTCGGGGCTGGGAACTTTTTCTTTCTTTATTTTTAGTCTCAAAAGTTAAATTGTCTAGATTGCTTGCCATTTGTATATCTTACATCTACTCCTCAAAAAGCAAACCTCTCCCCTTTCCTGTCAAAAGACACTCCACCAGATCAGTTGCAACTTCAGCAGCCTTTCAAACAAGACTTTCATGGAACAGTATCTGTGCTGCAGCAACATGGGTTAAGCCCACATATCTTTATTATTCATTACAAAGCGGATTTGGTCTGTAGGAGTAGGGTTTCCTTCAGTTCTATGATTCTGAGGAATATTCTTCCATGAGCCACCCAGAAATTGCGTTGCTTGGGATGTGGCCCCATCAGTGAGAATAAAGCAGAGATTGACAACACATAAAGAAGTTATGTTCTTACCATAACGTTCCATATGTGTAGTCCATCTTGACGTTTATTCTGACAACTAGTCAGTGTGGCTTCAATACTGTTATCCCCTGGATTTTTTAGTTAGTTTACTTCCATGCCCTGAAACTCAAGCTGCAGTGGTGGATTCATTAGCTTTCTGTCAACCCAGGACTTCCTATTCAATCCCCAGTCCCCTCTTAGGAACTTTTTTCGGATGCCTTGAACAGGGGGTCCAATTGCTTTGTTTGGTTCCTTCAAGGTCCTGGGTGTCTGGCCTCCTTATGAGAGGTAAGATCATATCAGCATAAAGGAGATAAGAGCTCTCCTTTTAGCTCTTCAGACTTCATTCCCTCTTTCTTCCAGGGCTTCTCAAAATCTCTACAGACAATACCACAGTGGTGTGGTATATTAACAAGTTCGCGGGGGACAGTCCTACATTCTTTGTAGGCTGGATCTTCAGGTCTGGGATCTAGCTGTCCATTATTGACTCTTCAGGCTGTATACAATGTAGTGTCAGACTCTTTGAACAAGTCCAAGCATGTAGTAGGCTCATGAATGAGTGCTTCACAGAGTTGTGTTTCTGGACATTGTCCATCAGTAGTGTACTCCACAGGTAGATCTTTTTGCCTCCCCTTTGAATGGACAGCTTCCTCTTTTTTGCACGACAGTCCCAAGTCCTCTGGCTTGGAAGATAAACACCCTGTATTTTTCTTGGAAGGGGATGTTTCTCTACGTCTTCCCTCCTCTTCATCTAATTCTGGGGTTCCTGCTCAAGATAAAGCAAGACTCCCCCCAAATCTTCCCTCCTCTTCATCTGAATGTTCATCGTGCATACAGCTGCAGTCATAACAGATGGGTTTTCCTGCCATCAGGCGGGTCCTCGGCCGGCTGAATTCCAAAGTTTAGGTCCGGAGTCGGTTGTTGTCGCTTCTTCCCTGACGTCAGTGCGGCAGGGGTATAAAAGAACCAACCCACGCCATGTTCTTCAGTCTTTCTTGCCGCGCGGTGCCCGAAGCAGAAGCAGTTTGCAAGTGCCGGTCGGCCAGCTCCTGAGATTTACGAAAATTTTTCAGCCGAAGTCTTCCTAAAAGCTAAGTACCCCGTTGGGGAAACTTTTCTTGCCTCAGACCGATGTCAGACAAAGTTAATAATTGCATTTCATGTGGGAAGCAAATACTGCATAAGGATTTCCATTCCTTCTGCATTCCTTGCTTAGGCCCAGACCACGACATCTCGGCCTCTCGTTTTTGTGCTAGATTCAACAAATGCACTATTAAGCGTCGGGCGGAGTTCGCCCAACACTATTTTGGTAAAAAAATTAATTACATTATGTCATCGGATACTCCAACTCCAGTTTTGGGTAAAAGACGCAAAGATAAAGACCGACATACGAGGTCCGCGACTTCTACCGACACCATGCTAAAGCCGGCTACAGGTGCTCCGGTTCTCAGCGAGGCACCTACGCAGCCCCTGAGTACCGATGACGCTTCTTTAGCGGTGTCTTCTGTGCCCGAGGTCGCAGGCTCCTCGGCCCCCACTCCGACTACAGATACCAACGCCACTCTTGACGGGGACACTCAGAGTTTAGACAGGCCTGCCACCTCTCAAGGTGTCTTCAGGCCTTCCTCTTTTTCCATTAAGGCTTTCACAAAATCTAAAACAGCCATGAAAACTAAAAGACAAGCTCCACAGAGCCCCTCTCAAGGTCCCATGCCTAAAAAACAGATGCTCAAAATGGCTGAGGATTTGATTACTCTTATCAGGGGTTCTCAACCCCCCTCGGACAAAAGGCCCAGATTGGAGGAAGACTACCCTTCCTCAGACCAAGCCTTTATTACCTCAGAACATTCTGAAGAGCAGGAATATTCATATTCCCCTTTTGAAGATTCTGATGCTGAGGAGTCCATTCCCTCTGTCTCCCCCCCTGAGGACTATTCTTTTGGGGAAACCTTACATACCTTGAGGGAACACTTTCACTGGGAAGGCCAATATTACTCAGATTCCAAGAAAAGGCTCAGGGATTTTCTCTTGCTTCCTCAGCACAGGCCTCTGGCTATCCCTCTTGTCTTGGACTATTGGGTGATGTGTACACAGAGGCCAGCCTTAACCCAGATTCTTTACCTCCAGCTCCTGTTAAACCTGATAGGTATTACCGGGTTCCTGATTCACACCAATTGCTATACAAAAGCCATGCTGCTGACCCAGAAACTATTTCACAGGGTCCCAAGGGAATTAAGGCCTCTACTGCCAAAAACCCATTACCTTCAGAGAGAGATTCCAGATCTTTAGAAAGGTGGGGGGAAAAGGTATACACCTCGACCACTTTAACCATGAGGGCATTAAACTGTCAGTTCCATATGTTAAAGTATCAACAGTTTTTGTTATCTCAGTTGAAAAGCAAAATGACACAACCTGAACAACCAGACTTGAAGGAGTTGCAGGATTTGTTGCATAGTGCAGAGCAGGTGGATAAACATACCTTGCAATGTGGTTTTGATGCTTTAGAGGCCTCATGTAGAGCTGCTGTTACAGGGTCTGTCATACGTAGACATGCTTGGCTCAAAGAGCAAACCTTATCAGATCATGTCAAAGCTAAATTACTGGATGCACCTCTTCAAAAAGATGTATTGTTTGGTGTTAAAGCTGAGGAGGTATTAAAGAAAATGGAGGAAAAGGCAAGATCAATGCAAACAGTGAAAGATTTCCTACAGGTACAACCTCCACATTTCAGCAGAAACTGGCCTTCAAAAAATTGGTCCTTTCCAGCCACGGACAGACCTCAAAGAGGTAGATACAGGCGCCCGAGGGGTAGAGGGCAATCTCAAGGATCATTTAGAGCCAGACAATGGCAAGCACCTACACCAAGAGGTGGAGAGGATAGATCCACAGCCATTCAGAAAACAGACACAATGACTTTCCCCTTTGCATGCCAAGCAAAGCTTTAATGGCAGCACCTTTAGGCGGAAAACTGGCATTATTTTCAAACAATTGGCATATTGTCACAAAAGACAAATGGATCCTGGACATTATAGACAGAGGCTACAGATTCCACTTTCACACCCTTCCAAAAATGAGAGGCATGCCAAACCTGCCACAAAATCAAAGGGCAGAGGCACAAAAACAAATTTCAGCTCTCATGGACATGAAAGCTATTCAAGAGGTACCTGCAAAAGAACAGGGTCAAGGTTTTTATTCCAGACTATTCCTGGTACCAAGGAAGGACAAAGATTGGAGACCTATTTTGGACCTATCCATCCTAAACACATGTTTACTCGTACCAAAATTCAAGATGCTCACATTACAGCAGCTACTTCCCATGCTGGGCAAGGAGTCTTGGCTGGTAACATTGGACCTCAAGGAGGCATACCTGCATGTCCCTATCAGACAAGATTGCAGAAGATACCTCAGATTTCTTGCAGGTTCAACCCATTATCATTTCTCTGCATTGCCCTTTGGCTTATCTACTGCGCCCAGAGTGTTTACGAAATGCCTGACATCAGTAATTGCCTTCTGCAGACTTCAAGGAATACAAATATACCCATATCTGGACGACTGCCTGATCCAAGCGGACAGCAAGCACATACTTTTGAAACACCTGGCGTTTGTAATAAAGTTGTTGAGCTTTCTGGGATACAGAGTCAACAAAAATAAATCAAAACTAATACCCTCTCAAGCAATAATTTTCCTGGGTGCCAGCTTGAATACAAACACCCAGATGGCCTACCTCACGCCAGAGAAGCAAGGGCAACTATCTCAGTACTTCAGAAAAATGGCAACCTTCACCAGGCTGACTGCAAGAAAAGTCCTGCAGGCTCTGGGATTCATGGCATCTTGCATCCTGCTGATCCCATGTGCAAAGCTGCATATGAGGAAACTTCAGTGGTACCTAAACAACTTATGGTCTCAACACAGTCACAGTTTGGAAACAATTATACCACTCATTCCATGTCTTCAAAAGGAATTTCTGTGGTGGGCTCAAGCATGCCAAAGAAACATAGGTGTCCCCTTCTGCTTGCCTCAAGCAAATCAAATCATCACAACAGACACCTCGGACTACGCCTGGGGGGCGCACATGACAGATCAGTGCATTCAGGGCAAATGGTCCCAAAAAGAAAAGCACCTACACATCAATCAAAAGGAAATGCTAGCAGTACAAAATGCTATTATGGCCTTCAAAGACTTACTGCATCCAGGCCAGCTATTGATAAGGATAGAGAACACCACAGTGATGTGGTACATAAACAAACAGGGAGGAACTCATTCATACCCCCTGTGCAGACTAGCCATGTCCCTTTGGAACACGACTCTGGAATTGCAAATCCAACTTCAAGCACAATTCCTGCCAGGGAAGGAAAACCCGCTGGCAGACAACCTAAGCAGAAATATGACAGATCCACACGAATGGAAGTTGCATCCTCAAGTTTTCGCAAAGATAATTCAGGCATGGGGACGGCCAGACATAGATCTCTTTGCTACCCACAAAAATTACCAACTGAAAAAATGTTGCTCAAGGACCTATCATCCACAGGCCTGGAAAGTGGACGCACTTTCTTTCAATTGGACAACATTGACAGTTTATGCCTTTCCACCTCTTCCTCTGCTGCCCAAAGTTCTATTAAAAGCCAGAGCAGAGAGGCCAAAGATGATTCTCATTGCTCCAGACTGGCCAAGACAACACTGGTATCCACTCCTGAGGAGCCTGACGCATTCCCCACCATGGATCCTGCCTCTAGTGCCTCTTCTGTTGACCCAGCACAACTTCAAAACTCTTCACAGTCAGCTGAAAACCCTCAATCTAGCCGCATGGAAGATTCCTTGATTTCCCAACAGACCCTCCTCTCTAAGGAGGTGCAGGATGTCATCTTGGAGGCCAGAAGACCTTCTACTAGGAAAGCCTACTCCGCCAAATGGAAGCGATTTTGTGCCTGGATTCAGAAAAAGGGCCAGAATCCTTGGGTACTAAATTTACCTCAAATATTACAGTACCTAGCTGAGATGTTAAACAGTGGACTTTCCTTCTCCTCCATCAAGATCCATGCTTCAGCCATCTCTGCACAATTCAACACTGATCCTCCTTTATTCTCTCATCCTCTCTTAAGACATTTCCTCAGAGGGGCTAAGAATATAAAACCCCCAAGGAAGCCACCAGTACCTGCTTGGGACCTCAACTTCATTTTAGAAAAACTGACCCTGCCTCCATTTGAGCCAGCTGCTTCAACAGAACTGCAATATTTGTCTTGGAAAACAGCCTTCCTTCTGGCTATCACCTCAGCACGCAGGGTTTCGGAACTACAAGCCCTCATGGCTGTGCAACCTTTCATCATTTTCCATCAGGACAGAGTTTCCTTACGAACCAACCCTTCCTTCATGCCGAAGGTAGTATCCAGTGTAGCCTTGAATCAGACTATCCACTTACCTACCTTTTATCCTAACCCCCAAAACAAAGGGGAAAGACTACTACATTCCTTGGACATTCACAGACAACTTCGTTATTATTTGGACAGGACAAAGCCATTCAGAAAATCAGAGCAACTCTTTGTGTCCTATGCTACAGGTGCTCAAGGAAAGGCTATTTCCAAACAGACAATCTCAAAATGGATAGCTCACTGCATACGCTTTTGTTACTCATTTCATGGAAAAACTGTACCTACAAGCATCAGATCTCACTCCACAAGGGCCACAGCTACATCTGCAGCTTTCCTCAGGGGGGTTCCTACCAAGGATATTTCGGAAGCAGCCACTTGGAGTTCTGTGCACACTTTCTCCAAGCACTATCACCTTCCACTATACTCTTAATCTAGAGCGGGCTTTGCCACAGCAGTCTTGCAGGGCATCCTTGCTCCTCCTAGTTCCACTTAGTGCCTGCCACCCCTTTTTAGCTTTGGGATTCTACCCATCTGTTATGACTGCAGCTGTATGCACGATGAACATAGTACAGTTTTGCACCTACCATAAATGTAGATGTTCGAGTGCTTACACAGCTGCAGTCCAGGTTTCCCTCCCTCCATCCCCTCTTGGGACAGGCCTTATGACAAACACCTCCTCATACAACCAGATTGGGGTATTCTTTTATGGTGTATTTGCTTGCAAACTACTGTTTTGTGATTATATTACATTGCATTATTTCATTAGTTTATGTTTTGCCTTCCTTCTGGGGGCACCTGACAACTGGGGCAAGAAAAACTGAAGAAAATGGCGTCGGTAGGTTCTTTTATACCCCTGCCGCACTGACATCAGGGAAGAAGCAACGACAACCGACGCCGGACCTAGACTTTGGAATTCGGCCGACCGAGGACCCACCTGACGACAGGAAAACCCATCTGTTATGACTGCAGCTGTATAAGCACTCGAACATCTACATTTATGGTAGGTACAAAACTGTACTTTCCTGCTCAAGATAAAGCAAGACTCCCTCAAAGTCTTACTGGTGACTCCCTTTTGGCCCAGACACCATTGGTTTCCCCTTGATGTCCTTCAAGGATGCATCTGCAGTCATCACATATGGGTTGTCCTGCCTCAGGCAGCCCTTCGGTCGGCCGGATTCCAAAGTCTGGGTCTGGCCTCGGCTGATGTCGCACTTTCCCCGACGTCAGAGCGTCTGGGGTATAAAAGCATAAGCCGACGCCATCTTCCTCAGTCTTTCTTGCCGCGTGGTGCCCGAAGCAGAAGCAGTTTGCAAGTGCCGGTCTGTCAGTTCCTGTGATTCAGCTACCGAAGACTTCGAAAAAGCTAAGTACCCCATTGGGGACTCTTTCTTGCCTCAGCCGATGTCAGATAAAGTTAATAATTGTTTAACCTGTGGGAAACAAATACCTCATAAGGATTTCCACTTTTACTGCCTCCCCTGCCTAGGTCCAGACCACGACGTCTCGGCCTGTTCAGCCTGTGCTTCCTTCAACCGACTAACTCTTAGACGTCGGTCGGAGTTTGCAGAGGAGTTTTTGGGGCTAGTTTTGCTTATAAGATGCCGTCGGAGACTCCGACTTCGCATTTAGTCAAAAAACGGAAGGACAAGGACCGACACACGCGGGCCACGGTTTCGGCTGAAACCTCGGTCAGGCCTACCGCGAGTGTCTCGGTCTCGGCTGAAACCGAGTCCTTAGTACTTCCTTCTACCGAAACCACACAACCGACTACCTCGGCCCTGGAGGCCCTGGCCGAGTCTGTCATTGAGTTACCTACTGAAACCGGTGTCCAGGAACCTTCCGACACCATTACTTTAGATAAGTCTACTCCTGCACGTGGTGCAGCCAGACCCCCTGCTTCCATGTCCATTAAGGCTTTCTCTAGGGCTAAGGCTGCTAAACTTTATAAGGCTTTGCCTCCCAAAGTTTCCTCTCAGAGACCTTCTTCTAGCTCTCAGATTCTTACCCTTGCAGAGGATCTGATTTCATTAATTAGAGGCTCCCAACCTCATCCGGACAGGGGCTCTCAACCACCTCCAGACAAAAGACCCAGGGTTGAGCCCTCTGATTCACAGTCCTCAGATGAGTCCACGGATGGCTCTGCTCTGTCAGACCACCTGGAGGAGGCTTATTCGGCCTACGAGGATTCTGATGCTGAAGAATCTATTCCCTCGGCCTCCCCTCCTGAAGAGTTTTCATTTGGAGAAACATTACACACTATGAGAGAACATTTTCAATGGCAAGGTCAGGAATTCTCTGATTCCAGAAAGAGATTAAGGACCTTTTTACATTTACCTCAGCATAGGCCCTTAGCTATACCTCCTGTTTTGAATGTCATTGATGATGTCTATTCAGATGCTTGTACTGCCCCTTACTCTCTCCCTCCAGCTCCTGCCAAACCTGATAGGTACTACAGGGTCCTGGACTCACATTTTCACCTGTACAAGGCCCACTCTGCTGATCCAGAAACTATTTCCCAGGGCCCTAAAGGGTTTGCAGCTGCCACTGCTAAAAATCCTCTACCCTCTGAAAGGGAGTCCAGAGCATTAGAGAGAGGGGGTAAGAAAGTGTATACTTCTGCTACTCTTTCCATGAGGGCATTAAACTGTCAATTCCATATGATACAGTACCAAGAGTATTTACTAGATGAATTGCATAAGAAACTGTCTTCTTCTGAACCCCTTGATCGCAAATCCCTTCAGGATCTGGTGCATAACTCCCAGCAGGTTAGTAACCATTTCTTGCAGTGTGGTTATGATGCATTGGAAGCTTCATGTAGATCAGCTATGACAGGTGCAGTTATACGTAGGCATGCCTGGTTGAAGGAACAATCTCTGCCAGACCATGTTAAAGCTAAGCTTTTGGATGCTCCTATGGAAAAGCAAAAATTATTTGGTTCCACGGCTCAAGAGGTTTTAAAGAAATTTGAAGAAAAGGCAAAATCTGTGCAAACAGTTAAAGACTTTCTGCAAGTCCAACCACCGAGATTCAGCAGAAATTGGCCTACTAAAAATTGGTCCTTTCTGGACTCAGATCTCATAGAGGCAGGAACAGACGTGCCAGAGGTAGAGGGCAAGCTAGAGGCTCCTACAGAGGCCGTCAGTGGCAGCCTCCCAACCAGAGAGGTAGTGCAGGAACTACAACTGCTACACCAGGACAGACTCAATGACTTAATTTTGACTCCGCCGACCAGGACTCAATTAGAAGCACCTTTGGGCGGAAAGCTTTCTTTATTCTCAAAAAATTGGCACAGCATTACAAGGGACACATGGACACTGCAAATAATAGACAAAGGATACAGGTTCCATTTCCACTCATTCCCAAAAAGAAAAGGCATGCCAAACCTGCCACCAAATCAGAGGGCAGAGGCTTTGAAGCAAATTACCAACTTAATGCAAATGAAAGCCATAGAAAAGGTACCTCTTTCAGAACAAGGCCAGGGATTTTACTCAAGATTATTCCTTGTTCCAAGAAAAGAAAATCAATGGAGGCCTATTCTCGACTTGTCCGCACTGAATACGTACCTCATTGTGCCAAAATTCAAAATGCTGACTCTACAGCAACTCCTTCCCATGCTGGGCAAGGGGTCTTGGCTGGTGACTCTAGACCTCAAGGAGGCATACCTGCATGTCCCTATTCGACAAAGCTGCAGAAGACACCTCAGATTTCTTGCAGGGTCAGAGCATTATCAATTCTCAGCATTGCCCTTTGGCTTATCTACTGCGCCCAGAGTATTCATGAAATGCCTGGCATCAGTAATTGCACACTGCAGACTTCAGGGGATTCAAATCTACCCTTATCTGGATGACTGCCTAATACAAGCGGACAGCAAGCAAACTTTGTTAAAGGACTTGGACTTTGCCATCCACCTGTTACAGGCCTTGGGATATACAGTCAACATCCACAAATCAGGACTGGTTCCATCCCAAAGAATAACTTTTCTGGGTGCGGATCTAGACACAACCACCCAGATGGCTTTTCTCACAGAAGAAAAACAAAAACAGCTACCAGTTTACTTTCAGAATCTCACTAGACAAACTCAGATGACTGCAAGGAAAATCCTGCAGGCCCTGGGTTACATGGCATCTTGCATTCTTCTGATTCCACAAGCAAGGCTGCATATGAGGAAATTACAATGGTACCTAAGAAGTTTATGGACTCAGCACAGTCACAGCTTAGAAGCTCTGATCCCACTCATTCCTTGCCTTTAAAAGGAATTCCTGTGGTGGGCTCAAGCCTGCCAGTCGAACAGCGGGCTGCCCTTCAGCAAGCCAAGAGCCAATCAAACCATCACTATGGACGCACCAGACTAAGGTTGGGGAGCGCACATGGAGGACAAATGTATCCAAGGGCTATGGTCACAAAGAGAGCTGCACATGCACATAAACCAAAAGGAAATGCTGGCAGTGATACACGCAATCGAGGCCTTCAAACCTTTCCTTCAGCAAGGCCACCTGCTCATAAGGACAGACAACACCACAGTTATGTGGTACATAAACAAGCAAGGAGGCACCCATTCCTACCCTCTTTGCAGACTGACAGTGAATCTATGGGAACTTGCATTGCAACTCAACATACAGCTACAGTCCCAATCCGTACCAGGGAAAGACAATACACTGGCAGACAGCTTAAGCAGAACTACCATGGATGCACACGAATGGATGCTGCACCCAGACATCTTCTTACAAATCACACAATCATGGGGAAGGCCGGAAATAGATCTCTTCGCTTCCCCCCAAAATCATCAACTGAAGAAATTCTGCTCAAGGACATACCACCCACAAGCAATGAAAGTGGACGCTCTCTCTTTCAGCTGGAAAGCTCTAACAGTGTATGCTTTCCCACCTCTTCCACTAATGACCAAGGTCCTACTGAAGATCAGGACAGAGCAGCCCAGAGTAATCCTGATAGCCCCAAACTGGCCAAGACAGCACTGGTACCCACTGTTAAAGAGCTTGTCACAGACGAAACCATGGCCTCTCCCCCTATGGCCACTCCTACCGACGCAGCACAATTTCAGGACTCTACACTCCAACCTGAAAACCTTGCAGCTGACTGCTTGGAGAATACCATGACTCCTCCTCAGGATAACCTATCCCAGAGAGTGAAGGATATTATTATGGAAGCTCGCCGACCTTCCACAAGGAAGGCATATACAGCAAAATGGAAAAGATTTCACACCTGGAACACAGCAAAGGGCCTAGATGTGACTGTGATGAATATGGCATATATACTGGAATATTTGGCAGAATTGTCCCACAGTGGCCTGTCTTACTCTTCCATCAAGATACATGCCTCAGCAATCTCAGCAGAATACAATTTAAATCCACCTGTCTTCTCTCACCCTCTACTAAGACAGTTTCTAAGAGGAATCAAAAACATTAATCCTCCAAGGAAACCACCTCTACCTACTTGGGACCTGAATTTCATGTTGGAAAAACTAACACTTCCTCCCTTTGAACCAGCAGCATCGGCAGATGTACAGTTTTTGTCTTGGAAAACTGCCTTCCTTCTGGCCATAACCTCAGCAAGAAGAGTATCTGAGCTACAAGCTTTAATGGCGGTGCAGCCATTCCTTATCTTTCATCAGGACAGAGTTTCTTTGAGGACCAATCCTACATTCATGCCAAAGGTGGTATCCAGGGTATCTTTGAACCAAGCTATTCACTTGCCTACATTCTTCCCACAGCCACAAAATAAAGGGGAGAGACTTCTGCACACCCTGGACATACACAGACAACTACGCTACTACTTGGACAGAACTAAAAGTTACAGAAAGACTGACCAGTTGTTTGTAGCATATGCTGCTGGGGTACAAAGAAAAGCAATTTCCCAACAAACAGTTTCGAAATGGATAGGAAATTGCATTCGTTTTTGTTACTCCTTTCATGGAAAGGCTGTGCCAGCTAACATTAGACCTCATTCCATGAGAGCCACAGCCACCACCACAGCCTTCCTAAGAGGGGTGGCTACCAAAGACATTTTAGAAGCTGCTACATGGAGCTCCGTGCATACATTTGCCAAGCATTACAATTTACCTTTATACTCCAGATCCAGAGCAGGTTTTGCTACGGCAGTCCTGCAGGGTATCTTAACTACACCATCCTTCACTTAGTACCTCCACCCCCAGTTTGGCTATGGTATTCTACCCATATGTGATGACTGCAGATGCATCCTTGAAGGACATAGTACAGTTTTGTACCTACCATAAATGTAGATGTCCGATAGGTATGCATCTGCAGTCAGGTTTACCCTCCCTCCTACCCCTCTGTGGTATTCCTAGGGTGCTTACCCCTCTTTTAGTTAGCTGGGGGAATCTATTATGGTGTATTTGTTTGTATATGCATGCATATATATATATTTTTGCAAATGTTTGGAATTTTATTGCATTTATCCAAATTTAGCCTTCCTAGAGGGCACCTGGCATCTGGGGCAAGAAAAACTGAGGAAGATGGCGTCGGCTGATGCTTTTATACCCCAGACGCTCTGACGTCGGGGAAAGTGCGACATCAGCCGAGGCCAGACCCAGACTTTGGAATCCGGCTGACCGAAGGGCTGCCTGAGGCAGGACAACCCATATGTGATGACTGCAGATGCATACCTATCGGACATCTACATTTATGGTAGGTACAAAACTGTACTTTCTTCACCTAGCCAGGGGCAGTCACCTCAAGTTACTTTGCAGGGTAGACCTTCACACAAGAGACAGAGTCTCTGATCCACTCCCACTTGTCCGCTCTTCAATTGACACTGTAGGTGATAGGATTTTTATCCCTTTCAGGCACCTTTTTTCTGAGGATCTGTTTACGGCTCTGCAGGTGGCCAGGAAATCCACTAGCAGGAGATCATATTTGTCCAACTGGCTTTTTCTTGTAGCCAGGATCCATTTTCTATGGGGATCCCTGTGGTTCTTTTTGTTTGAATTGCTCCATGTTGGGTTAGCGTATTCTTAAGTTAAAGCTCACCTTTCAGCTATTTTTGCTCATCTGCCACTGACTCCTCTTGCCTCTAGGTTTGACGTCAAACAATTTCTTAAAGGCGTCCTTCATATCAGGCCTCCCAGGAAGCCTATTCCACCTTCCTGGGGACCTCACTTTTATACTTGAAAAATTGACTCGGGCTGCTTTTAAGCCTGCAGATTCAGCTTTCTTGCAATATTGTACTTTGAAAACTGTTCTTTTGGCCCTTACTTCAGCAAAGAAAATTTCTGAACTCCAGGCTGTTAAGCCTGTTTCTCCTTTGGTCGTTTTTCATAGGGACAGGGTGCCCCTTCGTACTAATCCTTTTATGTTCGTGGTGGTTTATGAGTTGTCTCTTAAGCAGTATACTAATTTGTCCTTTTTTCCTACTCTTCAATCTGCTAGCGAAAAGGTTCTTCACACTTTGGATTTGCATAGACAGCTCAGGTATTATTTGGATAAGACTAAGACCATTTGCAAATCTGAAGAACCTTTTGTTTCTTTTCATTCCAGATCTCAGGGTTTGGCTGTTTCTAAGTAAACCATATCCTCCTGGATCTCTAAGGCCATTTCTTCATGTTACTTCTTTCACAGAAAATGTCTTTCTACATCAGTAAATGCTCATTCTAACAGAGCTGTTGCTGTCTGTGGTGCTTTTTTTCTAATTGTCAATGAGCAGTACACCAAAATGGGTCATGTGATGTCAGTGAGCAGGAGTCCACCAAAATGAGGCTATTTTCACTTCTATCTGTACCTTCACTAAGCATTACAAACTGGATGTTATTTCCAGAGCAAGAGCTGGCTTTGTCAGAGCTATCCTGCGTGGGTTTCTAGAGGGCTCCTCTGCACCTTTCTCCCTTTTGTAAAGAATGCTGTAGTAGTGGTATGGAAGGACATAGTACAGCTGTGTAAAATCTTGTCATAACAGTAGATGTCCCTTCTCTTCACTGATGCAGTATTCGCTCCCTCCTTCCTTTCCCTTCTGCTCTGCCATTTTACTTCTGGCTTCCTGGCATGGAATTCTTTTCCTTTTTTCTCCTTCTGGATGCACATGTTCCTCCTAGGGCTTTTTAGTTTTGACATCTGTATGTCACCTTTATGCCCTATGCCTTGAGCAGAGAGCATACATGTGACATACAACATCTATAAAATCCTAAGGTTTTGCTATACTGGCGGGATGTTAGGCTACCCATGGCAGGGAGACAGTTTTGTAAAGAAGACTGCAGCAGTGAAGAGAAGGGCATATACTGTTAAGGTAAGAATTTACACAACTGTATGTTTTATTCTGATGCCATTCATTTGTATTCTTTCATTTTAATCATTCACTTAGTTTCTCATAGTTAGAGTTATGTGCCCTCAGATTAAATTAATGGTTATAATGCATAATGTTATAATTCTACGACCATGGGACTGATAATTTACCTTTTGTAAGTTTGCTGCTGGGGTGGGGGGTTGTTTTGAAATGTAAATCATAAGGTTGTAGAACTTCCGTCTAGTTCTTCCTCAGCTGTGCAAGTCATCTTGATGAATATGAAGTCATGATAACAGTCAGTGTGTGATAGCCATAGAAGAAAATGTATGAAAAAATAAATGGTGCTGAATTGATGCAGTGTTCTTTAAATGAATAAAATTTAAACCTTAGCTATGTAATTCTGGACAACATCTGGAACTAAAAAATATGCCTTTTATTATTGTTACAGAGAAGCAGGCTACAAGAAGTGGAACAGCTGTGGCACGAGGAAGTCAAGGCCCTACAGACTGAGCTTGCATTGAAACGGAAAGAAGTAGAAGAACAGAACACCCGTATAATAGAACTTAAAGATGACCTTGTCACACAAAAACGAAAGCATGCAGCAAATCTCAAAGATTTGACCAAACAGCTTCAACATGGTTAGAGCTTTCATCTTAAATTGCAGCCTTTTTAGAGTGTTTTCCTTTTATTTAGCTGTTCTTTCTCAAGCTGTGAGGATGTCATGGAAGGCACAGATGTACGTATGAATTGCTCAGCAGACTGTTTTACAGCTTGTATAACTGTTTGCTTCAGCAAGGTTTATCTTTTTTTTAACATGGTAATTAACCAAGGTACTCGAGGCATCTTGTTCTGTGTTAGGTACCATTTACCTTAACAGATGCAGTACTACTAATAACTTTTTATCTGGCAGCAGCTTATGGTTACCATACAAGACATTGGTTTCAAATGGAGGGAAAGTGGTGGTCTTGAAAAGTGCTTAATTTGGTGTATTTTTGAAAGGAGGGTTCTAGTTCTGCATGATAATTACAGTATATCCTTTGTGCACAGATTTCTTAACCTGCCATAGATTGACACTTATCCATAAAGTATGAGAGATGGTTATCTGACTTCATTACTGTGGACCATTTTTCCTAGATGACTATCCTCACACTAACTGTTTTTGATTAGCTTTACTCCTTTTTATAAAATAACTTGACATTTGCTTGTGAAATTTACAGACGATGTTACTGGCATGCTGTAAAATACCTTTAGGTTGTGGTGTTACCCTGTAAATATTTTTTTTTTTACTTTCAAAAGGTCATTCTGGTTTGAGTTTGAACATACTTGCACATCTTCACTTTTTCATTATATTCTTTTAACATTTTCAGAACCGGACACCGTGGTAAGCTGCAAGATGATTATGGCATGCCCTGTTAGCCATTAGGGACACTGTACAGTAGAATCCTAGATGTGCACTACAAGTGAAATATATGCATGTTACTGTAACATTTAAAACCTTAGAACATATTTTATCTGCGAAAGAACATTATTGTTTATATTTGAACATATTAATGACATGAATGATTCAGATATACACTGAGCTTGTCTTCCTAAAAAAAATCCGAAACGTACTTCGAAAAATGAAAGTATTCGAATGGCTGTGTATGACTGCTGGTGGTACCCTGCCATATTATAGTTCCTAAACTGCTGGTAAATTTCTCAGAGTAATATGTTCTAATGCTATCATGTACAGAGCATGATTAGCTGGGTATTCCAGGTGTACAGATAACAAAGATTTAATACATATAATGTAGTTCACTACATGCCATTATAAATTTCGGGGGTGAGGGGATATAAAGGAGCAGTCATAAATCCAGTGACAAAAAACTTTTCAGGGAAAATGTATGCCATTTTTACTTCCATTTTAATGAGAGTTCAGTAAAGATACATTCTAGACATGTACTGTGTACTCCTGTCTGAGCAGATGTGATAAATCTACCACAGTACAAAGGAAAAGAAGTGCATTCTACTCAACCAGCAGGTTTAAAGCTATGGGTCTGTAGTCAGCCCAGTATGTAAAACTTTCCAGGCTGCAAACCCCCCTCCCTCTTTTACCCATAATACTCTTACAAACAAACTTCCTTTCCTTATCTGTTTTGCAGTTTGTTCAGCTAGCCTTAAAGCAGTTTTCCCACATACATTTGGATTAAATTTCCTTTGTGAGAATGGGTTCAGTTTTAGAAACCAAATTTGGTGTATTCCTGCTCATGAACATCACTTGACCAATTTTGATGTACTCCTGCTTATTAACATTACATGACCCATTTTGGTGTCCGCTGCTCATTTATATCACATAACCCATTTTGGTGTACCCCTGCTGACTGACATCACATGATTCATTTGGTGTACCCCTGCTGTCTGACATCACATGATTCATTTTGGTGTACCCCGGTTGACTGACATCACATGATTCATTTTGGTGTAGTCTTGATCATTGGCATCACATGACAAAACCCATTTTGGTATACTCCTGGTCGTTGACATCACATGACCCATTTTGTTTTCCTGCTCATTGACATCACATGACAATACGCATTTTCATGTACTCATTGACATCACATTGACTTCTTGACTAATTCTCATGTCAGATTTCTACAATTTTAATGCATTTTAGAGACTTTTTTTCTAGTACTTCTCTGCCCCTCTGTCTGACATGAGTTGTTTTCGCCACATCTTTGATCTGTTGTTTGCTGATCTTCCTTGCTTTGCATAATTATTTCTATTTATTATTACAGTAGTTTTTTTCATTTTTCTTTTATTAAAAAAAAAAATGGTGACTGCTAGCTCCAGTGGTGTAGGGGAATGAAGCCCTGACTATGGCCCAGGTGACCTGAGTTTGATTAGCTGCTTGAGTGCATAACATAACTGTCTGGTGAGATTGGTGTGCCCCTCCTCTCAGGGAGGATGGGACAGAGCAAGAAGCAGACTGCCACAGTCCTATGGAAGATAGGACAGTTATGTAAATGTATGTCCTAGAGGGCAGACTTTTGGCTTACCAAATGATCACCTGGTGATAGCCTTCATTGCAAGGTGAAGGCATTTTGAGCCTGTCTGGTGATGCAGGTAGCTTGTTCCCCACCCACTGGGTGGAGCTAAGTCCAGTACAAAGAATGCCCTTATAGCTGGAATGCTTGTGACGCCTCTGTCATAGCCCACACAAGGGCCTTTCACACTGAAAGGTATGGTAATAGCTCCCCACAGCAAATGGGCTGTTGTCAGTTTGTGGGGGGGGGGGGGGCTAGATGGTTGGCAGGCATGTGGTAAAAAAAAAAAAAAGACTTGAGTAAATAGTACTGGTGTTGGCCATAATAGCTGTTTTATATTTTGCTCTCTACAGTCAAAAGCTAAAGATTCTTAAGTTCTGTTTTGTACTTTTTTTGTGTTTGCTTGCTCTTGTTTAGTTAGTACAGGATGGACACAGTACAGTGTTAAACAATGCAAGTGTGGGCATGAAGCCCCCCCATCCCCCCCCCCCCCAAGACAAGCCCACTTTGTGTGTGTTGTTTAGGAGAAGAAAATTTATTGAAAAGCATGAGATTTTTTGAGTAATTTACTCCTAATACTGTTAGAGATAGGAAAAATGCATTGCTGAAGGGGATGCACCACTGGACTTCAGGGCCAGGCCAATGTCTGAGAAACCTAAATATAAAGGACAAGATAAAATTAAAGAAAGAGAAAACACAACACTGTTAAAAGTGACAGAGGGTAAAGATGATACAGTTGAAGATTCCTCTCCAGGTCCTAAAATATGTAGTACTGAAGAGCCCCATTCTACTCCTTACCCTTTTGGGCTTTCACAGTTCCTGTCTGAAGCACTGGACAATTCTCCTGTTTGAGTCTAGAAACATTTTGATTGCTTCTTGGCCTTCATCTGTAATATCAGTCAGATTATTCCGTAGCTATTCTTTGCCAGCTACCAGATTAGACTGCAAGAAGATAAAAGAAGCATTTACCAAAATTCTCCCAAAAAGTCTGTTGTCTCTCTCCCCTGTTGTACTACTGCAGACATAGGAATCTGATCCTTACAAGGCTCTTCTGCCAGATCATGCCAGATGTCCTTCTAGTCATATGCTGCAGTATTCGTAGCATGTGGGAGTCCACCTCCAGCTGACTCATACATCCAGCCAGTATGCAAAAGTCTAGAGTTACTGTGAGGTATGTGCGATGTTGCACAGATGCAGAATGCATGTCTGTCATAAAATTACTTTGGGTATAAAGCGGACATCGGCACATACCAGACCCCAGAACTTGTCTGCTGCCTGTCCAATCATCTGCTCTGGTCGTCGCTCATCAGACAAGTTTTGAACCTTGGTTCAGATAAGTGGTCCATTGGGTTTTTTTTTTATTATATTTTGGCTACTGTGTGTTTTTATGGTTACATGTCTGCTAGGAAGAGCAAGTGTCAGTGTGGAAGGCAAATTCCACATAAGTACACTCAAGATCTTTTGTCTGATGTTCTTCGCGTTTCACTGTTGCAGTCATTACATTTGGATAATCCTGCTGGCAGGTTGCCCTCAGTCAGCCTGAATTCCAAAGTCCTGGGTCCTGTGTCGGCTGCTGTCGCCCCTTCCCTGACATCAGGTCTGAGGGGTATAAAAGCTGCGGCCGACGCCATTTTCTTTAGTCTTTCTTGCCGCGTGGTGCCCGAAGCAGAAGCAGTTCGCAAGTGCCGGTCTGCCGACTCCTGAGATTTTCGAGTTGGAATTTCAGTTCCAAAGTCTTCTATAAAGCTAAGTACCCCATTGGGGAAACTTTTTTTCTTCCTGCAGACCTTTGTCAGAAAAAGTTAATAATTTTATTTCTTGTGGGAAGCAAATACCTCATAAGGACTTTCATTCTTACTGTATTCCTTGCCTAGGCCCTGACCGTAACGTTCCAGGTTGTCGGTTTTGTGCTAGATTTAACCATCGCACTGTTAAGCGTCGGTATGATTTTGCATTAAACTACTTTGGACACAGGTTTAATTATCCAGAAATGTCATCAGAAAGCCATCCGACTACCGGAGTTCACAAAAAACGCAAAGAAAAAGTAAAAGAAAGACAACCGAGGTCCAAAACCGATGACGAAGCTTCTTCTAAGCCAGTCGTTGGTTCTCAGTGAGTCGCTTTCGCAGCCCCTGACGCCCGCTACTTTAGAGTCGTAGGCCGCTACCGACCCCCCACGTGGAGTTGGTTATGCCACTGGAAACTCAAGGTATTGGAGCCTCGGACGCTGTTCCTTCAGATGGGTCCGGAGCTGCTGAGCAGGCACCGGCTTCTGGGGGTGTATTCAGACCTAAACATCTATACATTAAACAGACTTCAAAAGCAAAGACTAAAGCACCTTCTAAGGCAAAGAAGCAAACTCAGGAGCCACGTGGACAGGCCTCCATGCCCAAAAAGCAGAAGCTCAAAATGGCAGAAGACTTGATTACCTTGATCAGGGGTTCCCATCCTCCTCCTGATAAGAGGCCTAGGCAAGAGACTGACTATGAATCTTCAGATCAGATTTCCATTTCTTCTGATTCCTCTTCTGATCAGGAATATTCTTTTCCCCCCTATGAGGATTCTGATGCTGAAGAATCCATACCTTCAGCTTCTCCTCCTGAGGATTATTCTTTTGGGGAAACCTTACATACCATGAGGGAGCTTTTCCACTGGGAGAGCCAAGATTTTTCAGAATCTAAAAAGAGGCTCCGGGATTTCCTGTTACTACCTCAACACAAGCCACTAGCCATCCCACCTGTGTTAGACATTGTAGATGATGTGTTTTCGGAGTCTAGCCTTACCCCTGACTTCTTACCTCCAGCTCCTGTTAAGCCTGACAGATATTACAGGGTTCCTGACTCACATAAATTCCTTTTTAAAAACCCTGCTGCAGACCCAGAAACTATTCCTCAGGGTCCCAAAGGAGTTTAGGCTTCATCTGCAAATAACCCTACCCCCTCACACAGGGATTCTAGGGCACTGGATAGATGGGGAAAAAAGGTTTACACATCTGCTACCTTGGCTATAAGGGCCTTAAACTGTCAGTTTCATATGCTCAAATATCAACAACATGTCATGGCATTGCTTAAACAGAAAATGTTGTTAAACTCTGAATGTACAGAAAACAAGGAAATGCAGGATTTATTGCATGCAGCTGAAAAAGTTGGAAAGCATACTTTGCAATGTGGTTTTGATTCTTTAGAGGCCTCCTGCTGGGCCGCAGTTACAGGTTCTGTAATTAGGAGGCATGCTTGGTTAAAGGAACAAAATCTGCCTGATCATGTTAAAGTTAAATTATTAGAGGCACCTTTACAGCATGATACTTTGTTTGGTGTTAAGGCAGAAGAGGTGTTAAAGAAAATGGAGGACAAAGCTAAATCTATGCAAATGGTCAAAGATTTTTTACAAGTACAGCCACCTAGGTTTAGTAGACACTGGCCAACAAAGAATTGATCCTTTCCTGTGTCAGACAGACCTCAAAGGGGCAGATGCCCTCGAGGCAGATCCCAGGCGCAAGGTTCATACAGGTCAAAGCAATGGGGTGCTTCTACCTCCAAAGTTAGAGAAGACAAATCGCAACCATACAGGAAACTGTCCCAATGACTTCCTCCTGCACCAAGCACTTATCTTCTGGCAGCATGGGGGAAAATTAGCACTTTTTTCTCGAAATTGGCACATCATAACCTAGGACAAGTGGGTTCTAAATATCGTGTCACAAGGCTACAAGTTCCATTTCCATACCCTGCCACAGGCAAACGGCTGGCCAGATCTGCCAAAAAATCAATGGGCAGAGGCACAAAAACAAGTCTCATCCCTCATGGACATGGGGGGGGCCATTCAACAAGTACCAGAGCAAGAGCAGAGACAAGGATTTTACTCAAGACTGTTCTTGGTACCCAGAAAGGACAAGGCCTGAAAGCGAATACTGGACCTATCTACTCTGAACACATTCCTGGATATACCAAAATTCAAGATGTTGACTTTGCAGCAGCTTCTGCCCATGCTGGGCAAGAACGCTTGGCTTGTGACTTTAGACCTAAAAGAGGTATACCTGCATGTCCCAATCAGACAAATATGCAGGAGATACCTCAGATTGAAGGCTGGCTCAATGCATTACCAATTCTCTGCACTGCCCTTTGGCTTATCTACTGCGCCCATGGTCTTTACAAAGTGCCTGGCACCAGTAATTGCATTTTGCAGACAGAGGAATACAAATATATCCTTACTTGGACGACTGTCTAATTCATGCAGAGAACAAGGACATTCTTCTATAGCATCTGGCATTTGTGAAAAGACTTCTAACATGCCTAGGGTACACAGTCAATGAAAAGAAATCAAAACTAGTACCCTCTCAAGAGCTAATATTCCTTGGTGCAAGCTTAAATAAAACTGCCCAGATGGCTTATCTCTCAGACAAAGGCAACTAACTACCTATTTCAAACTGTTGGCAACAAAAGCCCAGTTATCTGCAATAAAAATTCTGCAGGCTTTGGGCTTCATGGCATCCTGCATCCTACTAATTCCATATGCAAGACTGCATATGAGGAAACTTTAGTGGTACCTAAAAAGTGTTTGGACACAGCATTGCCACAGCCTGGAAACTATGAATACTCTCATTCCCTGCCTGCAACAGGAGTTTCAATGGTGGGCAAAGGCTTATCACCAAAACAAGGGACAGCCATTCACATTACCCCAGCCAGGCAGACACTAACAACGGATGCATCAGATTATGCCTGGGGGGCCCACATGGCAGGAAGATGCATTCAGGGCACGTGGACCTCAAACTAAATGTATCTACATATCAATCAAAAAGAGATGCTAGCTGTTCAAAATGCCCTGACAGACTTCAAGGACCTACTTCATCCGGGGCAACTACTGATAAAGACAGACAACACCACGGTCATGTGGTATATAAATAAGCAGGGGGGCACACATTCCTACCACCTTTGCAGACCAGCCATGACTTTGTGGGACACAGCATTGACTTACCAAGTACATCTGCAGGCACAATTCCTGCCAGAAAGGAAAACTACTCTGGCAGACGAACTAAGCAGAAACCTCATGGATCCCCACAAGTGGCAGCTGGATCCACAAGTCTTCAGCATGATAACAAGGAAATGGGGATGCCCGGACATAGATCTATTTGCCTCCCCTCACAACTACCAACTAAAAAGATTCTGCACAAGGATTTATCACAGACAAGCATGGAAAGTGGACTTCCCTATCTTTCAGCTGGAAAAACCTATCAGTATATGCCTTTCCCCCACTGCCTCTCCTTCCCAAAGTACTCCTAAAGGTCAGACAGGAGAAGCCAAAGATGATACTAATTTCCCCAGACTGGCCCCGCCAGTACTGGTATCCAATACTAAGGAACTTGTCTCAATGCCCAGCTTGGACCTTACCTCAAATAACTCATCTACTGTCCCAGCAAAACAGTCAGATCCTGCACCGCCAACTCAGGACTTTAAACCTGACAGCATGGCAGATAATGTAGTCATACAAAACACACCTCTCAGTAAAGCTGTGATGGATGTAATTTTGGAAGCCAGAAGGCCTAGTACTAGAAAATATTATGCTGAAAAATGGAAGAGATTATGTGCTTGTAACCAGGCACAAGGAACTGATACAGCTGTGCCAAATGTTCCTCAGATTTTGCAATACTTAACTGAGATGCTGGACAAAGGCCTCTGTTTTTCATCTATTAAAATTCATGCCTCTGCCATTTCGGCTCATTACAATACAGAGCCACCAATCTTTTCTCATCCCTTATTAAAACAGTACCTCAGAGGAGCCAAAAATTTAAGGCCTCCAAGGAGATCACCAATGCCAGCATGGGACCTCAACTATGTCTTGGAAAAACTCACCCTGCCTCCTTTTGAGCCAGCTGATACTGCTGATATAAAGTTTTTATCTTAGAAAACAGCTCTACTCCTAGCAATAACTTCTGCAAGACGAGTTTCAGAGCTACAGGTA